>NW_027555847.1:716127954-716382954 GCF_003287225.1 Phascolarctos cinereus
TTGCTGGGAACTTGAAGATTAGTTGCTGAGATAGAAGAGTTGATGACTCAGGGTGCCATAGGTATTAAAAGAAGAGGCAATTTTTGGCTGGCAGCCTCTTGGATGAAGCCGTCCAGGTGACAGGATGGAATTTCAGCAAGGGGTTATGTTTCGTGTTCCATGAGCCCTTTTAGTTTCCTAGCTAACTGTTCTAGTAGTAATAGGTTAAGCCACTGAATTCTGTTCTAGTCATTCTGTAATGTACACTATGGTTTTATTAAGCTTAGCCTTGTTTTCTAGTAAGAATAAATCATCTGTGCTATATTGGATTCATGTTTGCATATTGAGGAACTTTTTGCTTCCCTCATTTTGGGGAAAATCTTGGACTAGATCAAAAATGCAATATCTAATGGCCAAATCCAATGGCCTTTTCTCAGTTCTCATCTTTGCATCCTCTGATCTTTGATATTGTCTATCACCCTCTTCTCCTTGATCCTCTCCTCTCTAGGTTTTCAGGACATCCTCTGTCTCTCCCCTGGTTCTCCTCCTCCCTCTCTGACCACTCCTTCTCTGTCTTCTTTGCTGGATCCTCCTCCAGATTCATGACCCCAGGTGTTCCTCGAGGTTCTGTCCTGGGCCCTCTTCTTTTCTCTCTAAACACCACTTGGTAATCTTGTCAGCTCCCATGGATTTAATTATAGTCTCTATACTGAATTTAAATCTGGCTTCAGACATTTACTTGCTGTGTGACCCTGGGCAAGTCACTGAACCTCTCTGTGTCTCAGTTTGCCTATCTGTAAAATGGGGATCCTAATAGCACCCCCTCGAGGGGTTGTTGTGACTGTCAAAGGAGATAACAAGTATAAATCACTTTGCAAACCTTAAAGCCCCGTATAAATGCTAGCTGCTGCGTTGGCTGTTGGATAGGCTGACTTCTATGTCTAGAACGCAGCCCCTCCTCACCTCTGCCTCCTAGAATGTCTGGCTTCCATCAAAGCCCAGGCCAGGTGTCACCTTCTACTTGAGGTGTTTCTTGTTGCCTTGCAGTTGTTACTATTTCCTCCTTCTTCTAATTACTTTGTTTCACTTTGTATTTAATTTAACTGCGCTAGTTTATTGAGGTCAGGAACTGATTATAATTCCAGTGTTCCTACGCTTTAATCCCCGCCATTTACTCTTCCATCTAGTTTCCGTGGCTATTCCACAAACAAGACACTCGATCTCTTGGATCTGGGCATTTCTCTGGCTGTCCCCCATGCCTGGAATGCTCTTCCTCTTCCGCTCTGACTACTGACCTCTCTGACTTTCTGGACGACTTTGTACAACTCTGCCTCACTTAAATCTAATCCCCCAGCAAGTCAAGACATCGTCCCATGATGTGATTGTTCGTCTTCGAAAAAGGAAGGATGGAAAAACAAGTCCCAGCTAAAATCCCACCTTCCACTGAAAGCCTTCCCCAAGCCCTCTTAATTGTAGTAACTTCCCTCAGTTAATTATTTCTTATTTATCTATACAGAGTTTGCTTTGTATGTATTTGTTTCCATGTTGTCTCCTCCATTAGATTGTAAATTCCTTGAGGGGAGGGACTGTCTTTTGCTTTTTTTTTTTTTGTATACCCAAAGATTAGCACAGTACCTAGCATATAGTGGGAACTTAATAATATTTATTGATTGGTTTTGCTCTTTGTGTCTTCAATACCTAGCTCAGCGTCTTGTACATTTGTAGGTGCTTTATGTTTCTTCAGTTGTTAGTTGAATTCAATTCAAAGAGTTTACTTTATAGAGGGAGAAAGAAAAAGGGGAAAGCCTCTCCCCAGTCTCTGTATGCCAGCCTGATATTTGTGTTTTGCAAATGAATCGTTGCCCAGGAATAACCGCTCCAGCAAGACAACCAAAGAAATGCCCTTGCCCACTGCTGTGACTCGGGATTTTCCTGACTTTTCATTTCTTTTTTACTTCTGTGGCTAGTACCTTAGAAGTTTAAAATCTCATCAAAGGATAATAGTTATTTATATCGTACTTTAAGGTTTGCAAAGTGCTTCTCAAATATCATCTCAAATGATCCGGATGACAACCCTGGGAGGTCGGTGCTATTTTTATCATCGTTTTACAGTTGAGGAAACTGAGGCAGACAGAGATTGAGTGACTTGCTCAGGGTCACACAGCTAGGAAGTGTCTGAAGTCGAGTTTGAATTTGGGTCAGGCTGATTCCGGACCTATATTCTATCCATTGCACCATCTAGCCAGGGTGTATAGGAGTTCAGGAAAGACTAGTACCTCCAGTGTGAGGGCTACTGAGCCCTTTTTCAGGGCTGCTCATCCACCTTTGGTATCCACCTGCCACTTGACTCTCATCTGTGGCTCCAAGAAGTTGTAGCATGCACAGCAGCTACACCCCAGTAAAGCCCAGATGGGCTAAACTAGATTGAGGGTAACAGACAGATCTCAAACTCATCAGTGAATTGGGGGGGGTGTCTACCCCAAGCATGTGAAGACTTCTCCCAGTGGAACAGGCAGCTGTGAACAATTTGTTTCAATGGGCCATGAAAGGTGGCTGATGCTGTGGAATGTTTAGAGCATAGTTAGATATCAAAGACCATCAAAGGTTATCCACTGCATCCCAGGCCATTACCAGTTGTCTTGACTTTTGTCCTGCCACTGGACTTCAAAGACTCTGAAAGAGACAATGAGACCAATGACTTTGCACAACTCTGTCTCACAAATCCATTTATGTATAAGTCAAAAGACATCACCCACACCATTTTGCCATTTTTACCTACCTCGAAGTCCTGTGGCGATGGTCAAGTGATAAAGTAACAGAAGTAACAGGTTTGGATACGTTGGGAGGTGTAGTACCAATCCTGTACACAGACAACCAGGCCATAGGGTCATCTTCTCACTGAAATGAAGCAGCAGTGGGATTCAGCAGCCCCCAGGTGTCTGAGCAGCCTTTTTTAAGGACCACACTGCTCACCTCCTGGCATAAGAAAGGGGCTGGAAAAGGTGCCCTAGAAATTGTCTTCTTCACCCAACCCTGGCCTGCTTACCTTGGCAGGGGATCCTACCCTACTGTTGAAACACAGTAAAAAAAAATGTACAAAAATTTTTGTAAAGATAACTCATTCATGGAATGTGTGCAAGCATATGGACAACACAAAATCCAGCTATTATGAGAGAACCCAGCAGGTGTCATGTCCAAATAACAGCCCTGAGTGAAACAAGGCTGGCAGATGAAGGCCAACCTAGGAAGCTGGAGCTGGAGATACGGTTTTCTGGAGTGATGGCAGTGAAGGGGAGTGCTGTGAAGCCGGCATAGGTTTCACAATCAAATCTAATCTAGTCAACAAGCTGACGTGCCTCCCAAGAAGAGTGAATAACAGGCTCTTGAATGCAATTGCCACTTGTGAGAAAGCACCGTCATCGCTGTGTCTGCTCACACTTCGATGAACCCTGATGAGATCAAAGAAAACTTTTACGAAGGTTTGGAGAACCTTTTCATCAATGTGCTAAAAGAGGACAACGGGTGACTTTAATGCCAGAGTGGGCACAGACTATCAGATATGGCTGGGAGTCCTTGGGAGGAATGGAGTCAGAAACAGCAACAGCAGCGGTCACTTACAGGCTTGTGCATCTCATGATCTTATCACCAACACTGACTTCCGGTCACCTAAATGCAATAAAACTTCGTGGATGCATCCTTGAAGCAATCCTCGTCATTTAATAGACTATGTCATTGTAAGGAGAAGAGAAAGATAGGATGTGAGTGTGAGGAAGGTGATGTGTGCTGCAGAGTGCTGGACAGATCACAGACTGAGCCTCTCCAATCTAAACATTCACATTCAACAAAAGCAGTGGCCTCAGGGCAAGATGCCTTAATGTCAACCGATCAGAGCACTTCTACCGGCTGGAAAAGTTTGTTGTTAACATAAGCTGGGCCAACACACAGTTGGCAACAGTGGAGCAGAAAAAGAGTGGTCAGCTTTCGGAGATCTGGTGCGCAGCACCACGTTTACTCATCTGGGCCGGAGCACTCACAAACATCATGATTAGTTTGACAAAGATGATTGGGAAATTCTGAAGCTGCTACACATAAAAGGAGGAGTCTACAGGCTTTACCAGCAGGGCAATTCACTGTCTCCAAGAAGGCGGCGTCTAACACCATCAAAAGTGAAATGCAGACAAAGCTTAGAGAGATGGAGGATTCTTGACTCAGTGACAAGGCAGCTGAAATACAGTTTTACACTGATAGTAACACTCCAATGCGTTTTTTATGATGCCCTGAAGGCAACTAGGTGGTACAGTGCATAGAGGGCCAGGCTTAAAGTGAGGAAGGCTCATCTTCCCGAGTGCAAATCTGGCCTCAGACACTTGCTAGCTGTGTGACCCTGGGCAAGTCACTTAACCCTGATTGCCTTGGTTTCCTTACCTGTCAAATGAGCTGGAGAAGGAAATGACAAACCACTCCATTATTTTTGCCAAGAAAACCCCAAATGGGGTCATGGAGAGTCAGACACTAGTGAAATGACTGACAGCTATTTATGGGCCAAAGACCTATGGTTCATCTCAACTACTCAGCACTGATGGAGCCACATTGATTAGTGATAAGGACATTGTCCTGGAGAGATGAGCTTAACACTTCCATAGTGTTCATTGACTGTTTACCTCAGGTTGAAGTCAATCCCTCTCTAGGCAAACTTCCAACTGAAGTTTGGCCATTAGGCTCCTCTTGTGTGGCAAAGTGCCTGGTGCTGATTTTACTCCAGCTGAGTTCAACAAGGCAGGGGGTCCACTGCTCATACCAAAGGTGATTGAAATCTTCCAAATTATATGGCAAGAGAATGTTTTCCCCCAGGAGTTCAAGCATCCCTCTATTGTCCATCTCTATAAAGGAAAAGGAAATAGGTTGTCCTATGACAATCATGGAGGGATCTCTCTCTTAGTCATTGCCAGCAAGATTCTTGCCCAAGTCCTCCTTAATAGAATGATCCTTCACCTAGAAGATGGTCATCTACCTGAGATCCAGTTGGGCTTCAGAAAGGGTTAAGGAATGGTCTAAATGGTGTTTGCTGTCCAACAACTCCAGAAGAAATGCCAAGAGCAAATCAGAGATCTGTATGCAAAATTTGTCAATCTGACCAAAGCCTTTGATACTGTCAGTCACAAGGGCGTGTAGGAAATTATGTCAAAATTTGGTTGCCCAGAGAAGTTCATCACTAGTCATCAATTTTATGATGACGCGCTTGCCCAGATTCATGACAATGGGTGATGCTCTCACGTTTTCCCAGTCACCAATGGAATGAAACAGGACTTCATGCTGGCTCCCATGCTTTTTAGCATAATGTTTTCAGCAATGTTGTCAGACGCCTTCAATGAAGACAAAAATGGCATCAAGGTCAGCTACTGCACTGACAGTAAATTATTTTACTTGAAAAGGCTATAAGCCAAGATTAAAGTGGAGGGAGAGTCGGTGTGTGACTTTTTGTTCACAGATGACTGTGCGCTCAATGCAGCCTCTGAGACAGATGCAACAGAGCATAGATTGATTCTCTGTTTCTTGTGCTAATTTTGGCGTGACAATTAACACCAAGAAAACACAGGCTCTTCACAAGCTAGCACCACACCATCCATATTTTGAACCATGGGTTACAGCAAATGGAGAGAGATTGAATGCTGTGGAAAAGTTCACTTACCTTGGCAGTGTACTTTTTAGGGGTATCCACATAGATGATGATGTTGATGCACTCATTGCCAGAGCTAGTTCAGGGTTTGGGAGACTCTGAAGGAAAGTATGGGAGAGAAGAGGTATTAGACTGACTACCAAACTGAAGGTCTACAGAGCCGTGGTGCTGACCTCATTGTTGTATGCCTGTGAAACCTGGACAGTCTACCAGTGCTGTGCCAGGAAACTGAATCGTTTCCATCTGGATTGTCTTAGGAAGATTCTGAAGATCATCTGGCAAGATAAGGTACCAGACACAGAGGTCCTTTCTCGCACTAACGGCCACGCATTCAAACCCTCCTGCAGAAAGCACAACTCTGAAGGGCTGGCCACATTGTTCAGATGCCTAACATATGTTTGTCTAAAAGACTTTTATGGAGAACTCACAGAAGATAAGTGCTCATGTGGAAGTCAGAAGAAATGACGCAAGGTCTCTTTGAAGCTCTTTGGAATCAATTGTGAGACATGAGAGACATTGGCACAGGATCACCCAGCATCAAAGAGGGTGCCGTGCTCTAAGAGCAAAGCAGAATTGCAATAGCTCATAAGAAACCTGAGATGCACAATTTAGAGGCATCTCTACTCCAAATGTTCATACAGACTATTTGTTCCTGCCCTATGCTAGAGCCTTCTGAGCTTATATTGATCTGATCAGCCATAGCCAGACACACTGTGGCTTGACCCCAACATGGTGAGGTCATTTTGATCTTCCTTGAGAATGAAGGACAACCACCACCACCTAGCCTCACGGAATAAATGGAAGGATGGATTGTATACAGTTGGTAAGATATAGGACACTCTCCTACATACTGCAGAAAATACAAAAGTGAATGAGAGGCATGGTGTCCAGGATTAGGATGATGACAATGCTGCTGTCAGATGTCATCTGAACTACTCTTCTTCCATTCCAGGCATCATATTTTAGGAAAGACAGCGATGAGCTATAGGATAGTAAAAGGCTTTGAATTCAATTCAAGCTACATGAAGATTGGTTGTGAAGAAAGTACCAGAGAAAGGCTGCTGGTTTTGGAACCGAAAGGATCTGGTTCAAATCCCAGCTCTACCGCTGTGTGTGTGACCTTGCCTAAAATTACTGTGGTTTCTGTGTTGTTGCTGTTATAAAATCATTTCAGTTGTGTCTGACTCTCCATGACCCCATTTGGTAAAGATACTAACTAGAGTGGTCGGCCATTTCCTTCTCCAGCTCATTTTACACTTGAGGAAACTGAGGCAATCAGGGTTAAGTGACTTTCCCAGGGTCACCCAGCTAAATGTCTGAGGCCAAATTCGAACTCAGGTCTTCCTGACTCCAGGCCTGGAGCTCTATCCACTACACCACCTAGGTGCCCTAAATAGCCTTTAAGACCCCTTCCAACTTTAAATGTATTAGTATTTGAGCCTTTGAACTGAGGGTGTTTAATTCTGAGAAGACTTAGAGAGGCCATGATAACTCTCTGGGGATTAACACAGAGCTTGGGGCTCATTTTCATGAGAAATGGAAGCCCAGAGAGGGAAACCAAATAGCAGAACAAGAATTTGAATGCACTGCTCTTTCCACTACATCAATCCCTGTCTTGAGGAATTAGGACCAATGGGTAGAGAGGTTCCAGAGAGGCAAATGAGGCAGATGTAGATGTCACATATCCTAACAACTAGAGCTAGGAATGGGCTGTTGGAGGAGGTCATGTGTGCCATCTGATTGGTGGTCTTCAGCCAAAGGCTGGATGGCCCCTTATTGGTATGTTGTGGAAAGCGTTCTTGTTCAGGGACAGATGAAACCAAACTCGAAGGTCCCTTTTATCTTAGTTATTCTGTGAAATCAGACACAGTTCTTGCCTTTGATGAGTTTATATTCTTTGTTGTTGTTCAGTCCTTTCAGTCTGACTCTTTGTGATTGGAGTGGTTGGCCATTTCCTTCTCCAGCTCATTTTACAGATGAGGAAACTGAGACAAACAGGGTGAAGTGACTTGCCCAGGGTCACACAACTAGTAAGTGTCTCGGGATGGATTTGAACTCAGGAAGATGAGTCTTCCTGACTTTAGGCCTGGCACTCTATCTACTCACCCACCTAGCTACCCAAGGAAAGCACAACGCTACTCTTTGTACACAAATGCATAAGAGCATTAGTTCTTGAAAGCCCAGCGTTACAACTCTAATTACAGGAAAACGGCCAATTAGAGGGTGTTAAAGCAATTGTAAAAATAAAAAGGTGATCCTTTTATGGAGTGTGAACATAGAAAGGGAGAGCAATAATACAATGAATAATGATAGGCCACTCTGGGTGACTTTTAAATATCAATCCAGGAAAAAGTAAGAGAAGAAATCCAATCTGGCTCCTGATTAGACTCCCAGAAGAAGCCTGGTACTGGAGGAGAAGTCCTTGAGAATCCTTATGGAGCCAGGAGGATAGAAGTGGGTCAGAGGTGCCTGCCGCAAAGAAAGGGGTTAAGACTCCAGAAGTGGAGCTATCAGGGCTGATGAGGCACAAAGTATGTTGTGATTATTGCAGTGTTACTGAGCACCCCTCACCCCATCCCCCATTACAGATCATAAGGCATTAATCCTTGATTCAAGGAAGCCTGGAACCTTTCCCTCTTGGCACAAGAAAGTCTATTTACCTTTCTTGGCTTTAGGTGCTAACTTTGTCTGTCTTTAAAAACAGCTAATCACAGCTTTTTCTAGTCTGGGTGCACTTTGGGAAATGAGTGATAGAGGGGAATTGAGGGGGAGGAGCATATCCTCAGAGAAAGGAATCTAACATTGAGAGCACTGTTTCTCTCTGGGGGCTCAGAACTAAAAAAGATACAGATTATTTTTTCTCAGAGAGAGAGAGATATTGATTGATGGATTGATTCCGAATTTAAATAGCTTGAGGACCGGGGCTGCTTCATTTTTGTCGGTAGTGCAATGCTTTGTACATGGAAGGCATAAACATATGTTTATAACCTGAGGTTAATTTACATTTAATTTTTATTTTTTTTCTCAATTACATATGAAAATTTTTTAACATTCATTTTTTAAAATTTTGAATTCCAGCTTCTCTCCCTCCCTCCCGACCCCTTTCCCCTCATTGAGAGGGCAAGCAATTTGATATAGGTTGTATGTGTGCAGTCATGCAAAATATTTCCACATTAGCCATGTTGCAAAAGAAAATGAAGACCAAAAAAAAAAAAAAGCAAGAATAATAAGGAAAGTAAAAAAGTGTGCTCCAATCTGCATTCAGACTCTATCAGTTCTTTCTCTGAAGGTGGATAGCATTTTTCATCATGAGTCCTTCAGAATTGTCTTGGATTATTGCATTGCGGAGAATAGCTAAGACATTCACAGTTGATTATGGTACCGTACTGCTATGACTATGTACAATATTTGCCCAGTTTTGCTCACTTCACTTTGTATCAGTTTATGTAAGTCTTCCGAGGTTTTTCTGAAAGATCCTGCTCATCATTTCTTGTAGCACAATAGTATTCCATCACAATCATATACCACAATTTGTACAGCCATTCCCCAACTGATGGGCATCCTCCCCTTAATTTCCAATTCTTTGCTACCACACTGCTATAAATATTTTTGTACAAATAGGCCCTTTTCCCTTTTTTTAACCTCTTTGGGATACAAACCTAGTAGTGGTTTTGCTGAGTCAAAGGGTAGGCACAGATTTATAGCCTTTTGGGCATAATTCCAAAATTGGTCTCCAGAATAATTGGGTCAGTTCACAACTCTACCAACAGTACATTATTGTCTATACTTTCCCATGTCCCTGTCAACATTTGTCATTTTTCTCTTCTGTTATATTAGCCAAGCTAATAGGTATGAGGTGGTACCTCAGAGTTGTTTTCATTTTAATTTCTTTAATCAATGGTAATTTAGAACATTTTTTTCATATGACTATACATAGCTTTGATTTCTTTATCTGAAAACTACCTGTTCACATCCTTTGACCATTTATCAATTGAGGAATGACATATTCTTATAAATGTGACTCAGATCTCTACATATTTGAGAAACAAGGCCTTTATCAGAGCAACTTGCTGTGAAAATTTTCCCCTGGTTTTCTGCTTTTCTTCTAATCTTGGCCACGTTGGTTTTGTTTGTGCAGATGCTTTTTAATTTGATGCAATCAGAATTATCTATTTTCTATCCCATCATGCTCTCTATCTCCTGTTTGGTCATAAATTCTTCTCTTTTCCATAGATCTGACAGGTAAAATATTCCATGCTCCCCTAATTTGCTTATGAAATCACCCTTTATGTCTAAATCATGCGCCCATTTTGAGCTTGGTGTACGGTGTGAACTGTTGGTCTACACCTAGTTTCTGCCAAAACGCTTTCCAGTTTTCTCAGCAGTTTTTGTCAGATAGTGAGTTTTTGTCCCAAAGGCTTGGATCTTTGGGTTTATCAAACACTAGAACACTATGGTCATTTAATACTGTATAGCACGTACCTAATCTATTCCCCGATCCACCGCTCTTGTTTCTCAGCCAGTACTAGATTGTTTTCATAATTACTGCTAAGATCTTTTGATACCACTTCCCAGATCAGAGAAGGAGCCTCTATAGGGGGAAGCTTATCTAGGCCAGTGGTGTCAGACTCAAATAGAAACAGATCTTCCTGGGCTATACAGACTTAGAAAACCACAAGTTCCTTTTGGGGCGCCTAGTCAGCAGTAGGTGAGGGAGGAGGTATGGGAGGGGTGCTTCCCATTCCTCCCCATCACCACTATAAATAAAATACTAAGTAGAGTGCTCTCATCAAAAGCCTAAATGCTATGAGAGTTCAGAGGAGGAAGATACCACAGAGGTGGCCTTCAAGCTAAGTTCTTAGAGCTGAGTAGGGTCTCCATGAAATATGCACCCAGTAGAACATAAGCTACTTAAGCGGTTTCATGATTGTCTTTTTATCCCCAGTGCCTAGTACAGTGGAATACACAGAATCACTCAACCGATCAACAGGCATTTATTACATGCCTTTGACATGCCAAGCACCATGCCAGGTCTTGGGGATCCCCTCCAAAGAATGAGACAATCCCTACAGGATTATCGCAGGTTACATTCCAATGAGGAAGACAGGAAGTACCTATATAAATACATACAGAATGAGTATAAAGTGAATTAATATAAAATGTAAAGTCAACGAATGGGAAAAAATCTTATAAGTTCATATATATATGTAATTTGCTTTTTTTGGTGAGGCGATCGGGGTCAAGTGACTTGCCCAGGGTCACACAGCTAGTAAGTGTCGAGTGTCTGAGGCATAAATTTATATTTTTAACTTTATGTAGACATGTATGTACATATGATGCTTGATGAATTAGATAGAGGTGATCAGGCAGGGCCCAAGTAGCAGGAACATGGAAAAGAAAGGCATGTATTTGGGAAGGTGCAAGGAGTATTTGGGTATTTTGTTTTGTTTTTATTTGAGATTGGGTCTCCTTATCTCTGCGAAATAGAGCAGTCCCAATGCTGATCACCACAGCTTTTATATGCTCTGGTTTGTTTTGTTTTGTTTTGTTTTGACCTGGGTTGATTCACTCCTCCTTAAGCAGTTTGGTGGCCCTCCACTCCCTGGTGCTCATGATAGCAGCGCCATGCTTAGTGTGGAGACCTGATTGGCATTGGCCTGACCGGAACTCAGAATATGTATACACACACACACACACACACACACACACACACACACACACACACAGATTGAGAGAGGGATAGACAGAGACAGAGACAGAGGGACAGAGATAGAGAGAAAAAATGATGGAAAGGTAAGCTGGACTGTGAGGACCTCAGAAGGTGTGCTGATTATTGACATCCTCCACTCCATCTTACTGAAATAATCTTTCTAAAATATTACTTTGTGTGTGTTAGTCCCCCTGATCCAGACATCTAGAAAAGCTTCCATTTGCCTACAGGACATCTCTGGGCCCACCTGACAAGCTATTTCCCACTTCATCAGCATTTCCCGATCTGTTTTACTTCCAAGGTCATCCTGAATCACCTCAGATCCACCAGTAGGAAGAGAATCAAGATTAGGCCTTTGCCCTACTTGAATACACTTTCACTTCTGGAATGTTTTTTCCTTTTTTGTCTAATTCAATAAACATTTATTAAACACCTACTGTGCATTAGGAACATAGCAGTAAGCTTATGTTTTGCACTGGGCTTGAAGTTCTAGTTGGGGAGGGTATGGAGTAGAAGTGAGGGCGGAGGCTTTACATATCTAGTACCAGAATCATATTGCCTCTGGGGGGTATGCATCTCCTTACAAAGAATAATAGCATTAGCTCTGTCTCTAACCTAAATGTCCTCTGCAAGGCCGCCTCCAAGCACTTTGGGTTAGGGGGAATCTGATCAGGCCTTAAGCTCTTCCTGCTTCCCATTACCCCCTGCCTCCAAGTCATGGCTGCCCTTCCAATTTGTACAGCCACTGATTGTAAGAAACCCTAAATCCACTTCTCTATTTTCATTTGGACACAGAGCCACCTTAGGAGTTTGATAAATGCTCAATATAAAATTGTTCATGTCAAGCCCTCATAGGTACTCCATAGAATGGATAACTTAGAGTGGTGATGGATTTGTGGTTACCAGAGGAAAAGAGAATTGCAACAATATCGGGAAGTTCAGGATACATAACCATCTGTGAATTGTTGGGGGGGCTTTAACATAAAGATGTATGATGCCATTTGTAAAACTAATTTCTATTTCCATTTAATCTCTTGTTGCCTGAGAAAATGCAGCTAGTAATTAAGATACCATTTTGGGTTTGCTTGTAAATGTTGCTGCCTTTCATTAAATTTCACACTTGTGAAAAGGAGCTATTAAGAGGCTGCCTCAGGTAACACTTTGGAATAGCTAACTTTGTTAAAAATACGTTTTCCAAATTTCTTGCAATAAAATGTAATTGCATTTTCTGCTTTTCACTTGTGTAGAAACTACTCACACATTATCCACTGGAGAGGAGACTTTCTGCTAGAGGGGATGTTGTGCCAGGCTAAGAGTACAGTGACTTCAGATTTCTTCTTGCATTGCCATTCATAATAGATAAGGTAAAATGGTGTGTTTCCCAGTGCTGCTTCTGGGCATGTTGTATTTGCAACAATGCCAGATCTTTATTAGCCATGGACTCTGGCTTTGAACCGCATCTTGTGTCTATGTTGGGGCTGGGGGTGGGTAGGGGAGGGGATTGCCTGCAGACGGTGGATGTGGTGGGGCATCAGTTATCAGAGGACCCTCGATTCAGAACTGGAAGAGGAGAAAAGGAGACTGGAGACAAAGGACATAGGAACCCTATTTGTCATGTACTTGGACACTATACAGTTGATTCAGGGTGATTGTAAAGTGACCAAGAATTCATTTAAAAATTTGCAACTAATGCCAAAATGTGTAATATTATACCTATAAGAAAGGAAGGAAGGAAGGAAGGAAGGAAGGAAGGAAGGAAGGAAGAAGAAAGGGAGGGAAGGAGGGAAGAAAGAAACACAGAAGAAAAGAAGGGAGGGAAAAAGGGAAAAAGGAAGGAAGGAAGGAAAGAAGGAAGGAAGGGAGGGAGGAAGGAAGGAAAGAAGAAAGGGAGGGAAGGAGGGAAGAAAGAAACAAAGAAGGAAGGGAGGAAGGAGGGGAAGAAGGGAGGGAGGGATGATGGGAGGAAAGGAAAAATGAAGGAAAGGAGGAAAAAGGGAGGGAAGAAGAAAGGGAGGGAGGAAGGAAGGAAGGGAGGGAGGGAAAAAGAGATGAGGGAGAAAAACAGAAAAACCAGTTGCACAATCCTATACTGTTAATCACTGCATCATACCAAGTAGAAGCGTTGGCAGGTTCTACTACACTGGAAAGGCTTCAAGTACACTCCCCACAGACTGTTTTTTGTCTGAGGAACAGCCATGCCTAGTATGGAGAAGGGAGACGCTCGGTACCAGGAGGCTAACCTTGAGGCCATGAATTCTTTGGCCACAGGAATTTATGAAACAGAAACACATACAAGCCAGCTCTCAGTCCTGTGCAGCGCCTCTGCAATCCTGACACGACGGGGTCAGAGCACTGAGAATAATACAATTTAACTTACCCCTTGCTCCTTTATTTGTGAAAAATCCAGAGGAAGGATGCTTCCACATTGGGGGGGGGGCGTTGGGCAGCAGGGTAGGTCCCAGTTACTCTGAATAATGAATCCTGTGAAGTGATTGTATGAATCCAAATTTTCTCTGCCTATTTTTATTGGGCTGGAACCAATGACCATATTTTTTAGTTAATTATAGTTTTGAATCATGGCAGTTTGAATACATACGACCCCTGCACAGGCTTCATTATTTGCACTAACCAAAATCTAGTTGTAATGCCCACACTGATGAGGTCATGGATCTACTGAACGTTGGCTATGAAGAAAGAAGTTGAAACACCAAATCTGTGCTGATAGTATTAAGCTCATGTTAGATTGCAGCCATTTTTAATCTCAGGTTGAAATCCAATAACTGTCATGAAACAGAGATGAAGACTCCCGCATCCTTTTCCTGACCTCCCAAGCCCTCCATTTACTCCCTACTTATTCTTGTTTGGGAGGAAGTCAACGCCTTTAATAAGACGTCCTGCATTAGACAGGACAGCTTTAGATTTCTCCTTCCTGTCCCTCTGGGCTCTGTGTCCAATGAATGCATCGACATGTTTTAGCTGTCACTCTGCCTCACTCATCTTCTTACTTTTCTTTCTCACTTTCTTCTTGTTCAGTAAGAGTAATGTTTTTTCAAACATAAGAAATCCATGGACTAAATTGTAGCCCATATATCTCCACTTTCTAGAGAATCTTCATGGCTGCTTCCATCTGCTTCTACAAATGGGTCCTTTTCCCTACAACATCCATCTCCTCTCTTACCCCACCTTCCTTTCCTAGTGTAGGTACCTGAACGTTCATTCATATTCCTATTTCCAAGAGCAAACACCCAATAGGATAGACACCACTCACCTGCCCTGGATAAATCAGTTTTACCCAAGAAGTATTTATTAGGAACCTAACTATATGTTAGGTACAAAAGACAAAAATGAAACAACTAACCTCCACAGCCTACAGGGGTGGGGGGGTCCACCAGGTTTATCTGTTGTGTTTTATGATGGAAAATCTAAAAATCTAGAGACTTTTACCAACAAAAGTATATTAAAGCCAGAAAACATTTATTAAGCACTTACTGTGTGCATAGCCCCGTGGTCAGTGCTGGGGAAAAAAACTTGAAAAATAACATAACTCCTGTCCTTTAGGAATTCACTAGCTCCTTTCCTATATGGGCATTTTATTTGTAGAAAAGGACAGAAAAAAAGTCATTGGTATGAGAAAAGCAACTTTAAAAAGTTCTAAGAACCTGAGAGAAAACTGCCCCTCAGGTAAATGGGCTGAGAGGACCTATGTGAAACCAGTTCAAAGGCACAAATACAGGCTGAAGATGGGGGACAGCTACAGTGCATGGATGCCCATAAGCTCATTTACATATCATTATTGGGGAAAGGGTAAGAACATTTTAGCTAAAAATTTGGTCATAGAACTATTGGGAATGATGGGAAAATTGTATATTGTTATAACTGAGATTTTGAGTTTATCAACCTGAGTTAGTGATATACAGGTCACTTCTCATGAGGAAGCCCAGATTTGAGGCAATAGATGATATGAGATATATGAAAAGGAAAGCAGAAAACACAGCAACCATCTGAAGAGAGGAGCTGGTGGCAGAGACTGCCCTCTGCTTGAAAGAGGCAGAACAGAAGAGAACCTAAAGATAAGAAGAGTTGGGGTGTTGGGACTTGGGGGGCATGCACGGGGAATCCACTAAGAGAACCTTCTGAAGCTAAGCAGGTTCTACACGTAGTAGGAGATTACTGGAGAAGGTCTCTGAGGCTGCTTTTAGCTTGATTGGAGGAAAATGGAATCCTCCTGTGAGAAGAGTTGCCTGAGATTATCGTCTTTTAGCTCTATCTACAGCCTGAAACAGGGGAAACACCTGAGACACAATATATTGCTGTTTATTGCCCTCTACGTCTTGAAAGGGAGAAAGTCAGTTTTGGATCTGCTTTGCTGTGAGCTCGATAAATGGAGATAAGGAGTTGCTCTGCCGAGAGCTGATTGGAGAAAACATAATTCTATGCTTTTTGAAGAGCTGACTGGGGAAAGGCTGTGTGTTGACTTATCTCTGTCTATGCTTGAGAGAGAAGTCCCTCAGGGACTTGCCTGTATTGACCTTCACTGTTTAAGAAGAGGAAAACCTTCAAAACCCATAGAGACCAGGCCTAATTAGCTTGAAAGATCCCAGACTTAAAGTAGCTATTGCTTCATTAGAAGAGTGTAATGTTGATGCTTTACTAAAAGAACCTAATGCTGCTTCTGCAGCCTGGGGGTAGCAAAGAAGTGGCAGGAGAGCAGAGGGGCTCAGAAGCAGAGGGAAGCAGATTCTTCCCCAAAAGAGACCACTGATATGCTGTCCAGAGTCAGGAGTTGCCCCCAGTACATAGATTTCCCTACTTATGTACCTCACTTCTAGGTTTCTATAGGTGCCCATTCTCATAGACTCTGTGGAGCCTAAGACTCAAGTTTATAAGTGAACTCATTTGGTCATTCCTGGTTTGACCTTAATGTTGATTAAATGTTAGCATTACAGTGTTCTCACTTTTGCCTTATTATGAAATGTGAAACATTTTTCATGCTTAAGGGTCAGTGGTGTCATCATTTTGTGCAAATAGGAGGCATACTGGTGGAGGAGCTACAGTGACAAAGAGTAGGAGTTAATCTCCACATATTCTGCTCCCCCCCAAATACCAGGGCTGTCCTGGACCCTGAATACTGACTAGCACCATCCTGACATTCAAGTGGGATGAGTGAGGTAGCCTCAGTCCTGGTGGGATAGTAGGGGAAGGGAAAAGGGAGGGAGGAAGAGAGACTGAGAGAGAAACAAAGAGAGAGGGAGGGAATGAGGGAGGAGAGAGAGACAGAGACAGAGACAGGGAGAGGAGAGAGAGGAGAAAGAGGAGACAGAGACACAGAAACAGAGAGAGACAGAGACAGAGAAAGACAGAGACAGAGAGAGACAAAGAGAGAGAATGTGTGTGAGAGAGACAGAGATAGACAGAGTCTGGAGACAGCTGAGGTTGGAGCTATGCCTGGGGTACACACGACTTGCACACAAATACAGATGTAAAATCGAATGTCATATGGCCAAGAAGGGAATCCAGGCAAAGTGCTATAGGAAGTTTAGAGGAGAGAAAACGTTCAGACGGGGAGAGAACTTGTGGTTTCACTGATCTAGGGAGCTCCCCATGCAGGAATCCCTCTCCCAAGGCCCTTGCTCTGTGAGTTGGGTCTCTGAGGGTTCCGGGGCACTGGACGGTCCAACAGCCTGCTCTGGTTCACACAGATCACATCACACAAGTCCACAGACCGAAACTTCCTATTTCCAAACCAGCTTTCTCTCCACTAAGACTAGGTCTTGCTGCCCCTCATTAGAAAGATACTTTAGCAGCTGTGTAAAAGGACCACTGGATGGGGAGAGACTTGAGGAGGTACTTTAGGTAGAGTGAGGCTCTGTTTTTCAGCTGTTTTGATTTTAAAACATTTTCAAATAAAAGTAAAACTTTTTAATGTTGGTATTGGAAATAATGCAATAAATTCACTGTTTTCAAAAGCCCAAAAGGTGTATTATTACTTTAACTCTCTGAGTTAGTCCAGGAAGTAGAATGAACCTGTATTCCTAATATCTCATTACCATACTTGTGAACACAATTCTCAGGTTAAATCTTATATGTAATAGAGGAGATCCCTAAGAAAGAGAATCACCATGGACCTTTATTGAAGAATGGAGCCTCCAAGGGAGACATCATGCATGGTTTAAGATGACCAAGCAGCAGTAAGACTTTTCCCACCATGTAGTATTTACTTTTTCTCCTCTTCTTTGTAGGTTCTGCTATCTGGTAACTTATGGAAGTGGGGGAGAGTATTTTTCAGATATTCCCTGATCAACCCCCACCCCCACCTTCTCACTTGGAACTATGGTTATTTTAAAGGTCTAGATTTCTTCCATAGAGTTCAGTAACATATCAGCAGAGGTGACAACTTTCCCATTGCACACCATCAGAACTTTACAAAATGCGTACTTCATTCCAAAAATCAGGTATTTGTTCTTTGGATTTGTTGGAAAGTGAAGAAAATACCACATTTCTCCCATTTAAGGTGAGAAAAATTCCCAAGCTTTTAGAAAGACCATTTCCAGCTTAATTTGTTTTTTTTGGAGTAGACTGCTTATGGTGGTTCTGTATCAGCTTTTAAAACAAACAATTAAACAAACAACACACCCCCCAAAAAACACTTGAATCAGTATCTTTTGTTTTTATATCACAGTCATTTCTGTAAAGCATTTCTCCTTCTCCTTTCCACACCCCCTGCCCCTTTTCAGGCGTCAAACCCACCCTTATAAAACAGAGAAAAAGAGTTTCATAAAGATAAGTGATACATGACCATAGCTGGCAATGTCGATAGCGTTCTGCCCCATATTACCTCACTGCCGAGAAGGATGTAATTTTCACAATCTGATTCTGGGACCAAGATTAGTTATTACAATTACTCCGAATTCAGCTCTCTTTAGCATTCTTTTCGTTTAAACCATTGCAGGGTAATTGGACCTATTATTCTTTTGTTTCTACTTTTCTTTCTCTGTATCATCATATAGACCTCCCCATGTTTCTTTGAAATCCTCACATTTCTCATTTCCCACCATACAATGATATCCCATCACATCCCTACATAACAGTTTGTTCGGCCATTCTGAAAATATTAATGTTTATTCTGGTGTAGGCTAGATCAGGGGTGCGGAACCTGTGGCCCTCTAGGTCCTCAAGTGTGGACTTTTGACTGAATCCAAACTTCACAGAACCGTGAAAGGGCCACACTTGAGGACCTAGAGGGCCACATATAGCCTGGAGGCTGCAGGTTCACCACCCTGTGCTAGACCTTTCTTTCTGCCTTTGATTTCTTTGGGACACATGCCCAGTAATGGTAAACCTTTGAGTCAAATGGTGTGAACACTTTAGCTACTTTTTTCCAAACTGTTTCCTAGTATACTTAATTTCTACTAACAGCCTATTAAAACAGCCTATTAATGTCCCTGTTTCTCCCTATCCCCTCCAACATTATTCCTATTTTCTTGTCACCTACCAATCTGATAAATATGAGGTGCAACCTTGAATTGTTTTAACTTGCATTCTTTTTACTCATGATTTAGAGCATGTTTTTAAACGGTATGCAATTCTTCTGAAAACCATTGATATATCGCCTTTGACTATTTATCTGTTGGGGAATAGCTCGTGTGTGTGTGTGTGTGTGTGTGTGTGTGTGTGTGTGTGTGTGTGTTCTCTACATAATGGGCTCAGACTTTTATTTGACACAAAGCTTTTCCCCCACTCAGCGATTTCTTTTGTTATTCTATCTCTATTGAGATAGAAATTCATGCAAAAACTGTTCGATTTTATGTAACCAAAAGCATCTTTGTTTTCCTTCCATTCCCTTTTAACTTTTTTCATGATGCCAATCTTTTGTACCTTGGTTATATATGGTATATGGTATAATATGGTATGTGGTATATGGTATAATATGCCAGCCTAAATGCAATTTCTACCAAACTGCTGCTTTCTAGTTTTCCTGGCAATTCTTGTTGAACACTTGGTCCTTTGACCAGTAATTCATTTTCTTGGGTCTGTGGAACACTGGGCTGCTGTTTTGCATGGCTCTGTTTCTTCTTTGTCTAATTGATTCCACTGCCCAGCTTCTCTGTTCTTTTTAGACAAATGCCAATTCATTTTGTTGCATCAGCTTTTGGTTTAATTGTTAAATTGAGAAGAAAATGATCACAGAGAAATGTCATTAAACTTTCCCATTTTCTTCCTTGGGCCTGTATCAGAATCTATAGGATAATAAGGATAATGACCATGATGTAACATGATTTTAGCTATTACCAAGTTTTTGTTTTAAAATTTTTTATGATTTTATAAAAAAAAAAAACCCAGAATGGAATCATTCAAGAGAATGAGGAGAATCTACATCTTCTTTCTTATAAGAATTGTGGAAAAATAAAGCACCTACATCGAGCAAGGAAAAATAATTTAGCCTGTGTTGTCTGGGTTAAGTAAAAGTGGGATTGTGTTTCCTCCCATTCCTCCCCACCATCCAGGTTTCAGGTCTCTGTTTTAATTTGTTAATGTTAATAATGAGAGGGATGGATAGAGAACTGGCCTTGGGGCCAAGAAGTCTTGGGTTCAAATCCTGCTTTTGATTGGCCAAGGCACTTAACCTTTCAATGCCCCCAGGCAGCTCCCCAAAGACTAGAGAAGGTGCCCATCTCTAAGGAGAGAGGAATTTCTCACCAATAATTTCCTACACTGACAAAATCACAGATCTAGTCTACCAAAATTGTGAATAATAGGTTACATGTCCGACTCTTCATGACTCTCATTTGGGGTTTTCTTGGCAAAGATACTGAGGTGGGAACAGAATCTGGAACTCAAAACTTAAAAAAAATGTTTAAAAATCTTACATGTAATTGGGGAAAAATAAAATATTATTTAAAAAAGATACTGGGGTGCTTTGCCATTTCCTCTTCCAGCTCATTCGCTGGCAGGCAGGGTTAAGTGACTTGCCCAGGGTCACACAGCTAATAAGTACCTGAGGATAGATTTGAACTCAGGAAGATGAGTTACTTCCTAACAGGCCTAGGATGGCAGCAGAACAATATTATTCCTCTCTTATAGATGAAGAAATAAAGATCAGCTGCTAAATTTGGTATTTTCTTCTTCCCAGGCTGTCTCCCATCTGTCCACAAGTGCTAAAATTCTCAACCCATTCCCTTTGGTCAATTCAGCTTGTCTAGAAGGGCCAAGGCAGATGTTTAAAATCTCCATGGTCAGTCTCTTTCAATACAAAAGATTCATGTTGTCTATGGAAGGGGCTAGGGGACTGTCCAGTGAAGGTCCAGTCCTCCGGGAATGCATATGGGACTCTTCTGGCTTCCAGGCCCTGTGGAGCCCTGGGGACCTTGTTTCTGGCAATGTGTGAGAAGGCGTAATGGAGGGACCCTGCTTTTCTTGTTCAGAGCATAGAAGTTAGTCTGTGACCATTTTCTGTCTGCTTAGCAAGGGGTGATTGAAAGCTAAGGAATAGCGACTGTGCTGGAACTGAGCACACATAGAGAATATACCACCCAGTGAAATCGCGATCTGTTTCCTGTTAGGGCCAGAGGTAAGGAGGGCTCTTGGCTTCTGGGTGGGGACAGAGGGAGCTCCAGCATCTTACTTTCACTTCGTGCTCTGTGAACGTAGGGCCAGATTGTTGCTTCTGTCTTCACTGTGTCTATTAGAAGGGAAGGTGGTGGATCAACGGAGATGAAACAGGGTGGGCTTTCAAGGTTTGGAAGCTTTGGAAGGTCACAAGAGCCAGAAGAGGCCCAGGACCTGGCATCTGCCTCAGAGTCTGCTGGCAGCTGGGTCCAGTGGGAGAGTGGTCCTAAGGCAGGACCTCCTCTACTCCCCTGGAGTGGAATCCAGCCCAACAGTGAATCTAAGGCATCGGAGATGCCACGTCCTGTGGCTCACACAGGGCAGGCGCCACATTTGGATCTCCGCTTGCTGAGACAAGTGCTCTGTAGTATCCTCTTTGAATGAGTCCTCTCCCCCCATTGACCAAGGGGGTAGAAGAGAGAATATGTCCTGGTTCAAGGCATATTCTGTATTTTGCTCATGCTGTATCTTTTCAGAAATCATTCCTTTGTAAAAGCTAATTGGTATTAATTGATATTGATGAAAAATGAGCTGGCTAAATTGACAGAAGACCATGAAATCAATGGCATCAATAGTATTAATGAGATATTAATTGGCACTGATTGATACTGGGGGAGGACAGACTAAAATGGGGGCTTGGGATGGTAGCATTAGAAAGCTCCCACTAAGCCCTGCACCCTGAGGGGAAGACATGGCTTCCCTCTCGGGACCTAAGTTGCCAGTGGAAGTACAAGTTGCTACTTCTATGATAGAGGAATCCCAAATCATCCCAGAAAGCATCAGAAAGTGATGTTTGCTGACCTGTTAATTAAAGATATTCCAAGTCGTTCTGTAAAAGCAAATTTTATCTTCTATGTCCCAGAAGTTGTCATGTAAAAATTCTCAATAATTTTCAGAAAACAGAAAATATAGATACTTCATTCACTGGCATTTTGCCCTTTAAAAGTCTTCTTAATACAAGAGTAGCAAGATATGAGAGGTGTGACAATTGTAGCTTCTCTTGAGGTAATAAACCGTTACAGTTTATGAGTCATGTTAACAGAAAGATCTCTGTTCCACCATTTCCTTTTAGCTTTTCTTTTTGCGATGAACATAAAATCTTCTGCCTGGAGTCTGGGGCTCAGCAAGGGAGAAAAAAAGCCAGATCAGAAAATCTGCTAAGTAATATTCACGCAGGAAATGCAGAATCCTGCCTCCACAGTTACTGAGAAGGAGCGTGGCTCAGCCCACTGACCCCGAGGGTCTGCAGAGCTCCCCCATCTCAATGGAAGCCTTCCCATTGGGCCTTCCCCTGGTGAATCCCACAAGTGTCCCGTGGCAGCCGGAGGTCACTGACTCTTACTTTATCTTTTATCGATCAAGTTGCTACCACTTCTTCCGGTGTCTTTGAAGAGAGAGCTAGAAGGCCCCTTAGGGATGATTCAGCCCAACTTTGCTGTTTTTCAGAGGACGATCACACACAGAGTTAGTGGCAGAACCAGGAGCCCAGGTCTTCTAACTCCCAGTCCAGGATTTTTTTCTTTTCTTCCCCCCACTACATCACACTAATTGGCCAGGTGGTATAAATAATGATAATAGGTAGCATTTAAAAATGGGGCAGCTAGGTGGTACAGTGGATAGAATGCAAAGCCTGGAGTCAGGAAGACCTGAGTTCAAATCTGGCTTTGTACATTTATTAGCTGTGTGACCCTGGACAAGTCACTTCACCCTATTTGCCTTAGTTTCCCATTAAATGAGCTGGAGAAGGAAATGGCAAACCACTCCAGTATCTCTGCCAACAAAACCCTAAATGGGGTCACTGAGTCAGACATGACTGATAAACAACTGCACAGCAACAACACAAACATTTAAAGGTCACATCTGGGAGGTAGGTGCTATTGTTATCCCATTTTACAGATTCAGAAGCTGAGGCCATGGGTCATTCAGGGTGGGATTTGAAATTGGGTGTTCTTGACTCCAGTGTACCCCCAGCTATCACCATGTATTGGATAGAGTTTTACTGGGGCTCCTAATATCTTTCTTGGGGGAGGTGCTCGCTAATTTTTTAAGGCTTTGAAACTAGTGTTGAAATCGGGGTGTGTGTGTGTGTGTGTGTGTGTGTGTGTGTGTGTGTGCACGCGCACATGCTAATGAGTAATAGTAGACTTCCCCCACTTCCTGAGCATTCTGATGACTTCTAGCCATGCTGCCTTCTTTCCTCCCTGAAATGTTCCCCACGCCTGAGGACAGTCATGGCAGCCATCCTAGAAGCTTGGCCAGCAAGTGGTTCCTTGAACTAAATTGCTCCATAGTCCAACAGGTGAGGAACAGAGCTTGCCGACAAGTCTTCCTGCCCCCTTCATGCCTACTCTGGTCTCCAATTCAGTCCAGTGCCAGGATAATCTTTCTTATGCGTAAATCTAGTCAGGACATGCCTCTGCTCAAAAAATCCTCAGTGACTCTCTGTTGTCTCTTGAGCAAAGTTCAGCCCTTGTCTGTGTGTCTGTTCCTCAAGTGACTTCCCAACCTGGTGTCACCGTACCTTAGCCTTATCTCATACTACTCCAGGCCATGCGCTCCGGGCACTTGCCATGCTGGACAGCTCCATGTACCTGCCTCTAGGCTCTGGATATGCCTCCCTCCCTTCCCTCTCCTTGTCTGCTGAATTCTTACTGAGCCTTCAAAGCCCAACTCAGAGCTCACTCTGTTGGATAACCTCTCATTCTATTGTCAGATAATTATGGTTGTTTGTTTGGCTGGGTCCTTCATGCTCAAAGAGGACCAAGATGACATCACTATGTTGGAGTCAAGGAACAGTGTGTCCACCTGTGGCTGACCAGACCAGAAAGAACTCAGAATGTTCTACCAAGGTCAGGCACAAATAGTCCATGTGGACATTTGGGGAGGATTCTCTACATTTGTGCATCTCATGTTTCCTTGGAGATAATATGGAGCGTGGGAGCTCCTTGTGAGTGGACATCATCTCATTCTTTGTACTTATATTCCCAGCATATAGTACGGTACCTGGCACATAGCAGGTGCTTCATAAGTGATTTGTTGATTGATTAGGTATTTATCTGTGTTTGGCTCTCTCCCCCCACCTCAGACTGTGAGTTCCCTGAAAGCAGGGGACCACCTCTTATCTCAATGGTGTATCTCCCTTAGCACCTGGCACATAGTAGGTACGTCATAATGTATTGGTTGATGGACATTTGTCTGTGTTTGGCTCTCTCCCCCCAGGCTGTGAGCTCCTTGAGAGGATGGACCACTTATTTCTTATCTAAATTGTGTATCTATCTCTGTTAGCGCCCAGCTTATGGCTTTGCAGTAGTTCTTCACTAAAATCTGTAGTATAATATTGGTGGAAATGGCTAGGAGAGACTGAACTGGAAAATTATGCTGATGTTGGTAATGAGGGCGGGCCCCAGGAAGCTGGGAGACTTGGGTATGTCAGTGGTGGCTTGGGCTGGGACACCTAGGAAGAGAGACTGCATAGGCCGGCAGGAGATGCAGGAGCTCACTTGTTCTCTGGTGAAGCAGAGGCCCTGAGATGTCCTCTGGTCAGATGGAGACAACCTCTATGGTCTAGTTTGTTCTAGGAGGGATATAGATTTGTGTAGACAGGATTCTGGCCAGGCTCTCACTTAGGACATTCTCAGAGCCTTGGGACAGGAGATGTGCCCTGGCCTGAGGCTCATTAGCACTCCGAGGTCCAGGTCATCCCCAGGGGCAGAGGATGGAGCACATAGTTGACATTGGCCCCAGCAATGGCAGTTTCCAGTCCCATGCCTCTCCCAATTAGAAATGGTATAGGCCCCAGGGTGTACATGTCAGGCTCCATGATTAATCATGATTAACTGGTTATTTAGTCATCAGTCATTCACCCAAAATTATGATTCAATATTGTTATTAAATTCTACCCAATATAGGGAAAGCTCTGGGAACCCCCTCCAACAATACAGACCAGATGAACAACTGCTGGTCTCAGGCCTAAGTCCATGCCTTAGTATATAGATCCTATGCAAACTTGGTTTTTTTATGTTTTGATAACCATATTTTAATCTAATCGGTGGTGTCCTTTGTAATTTCATGTATCTTATTTTATTCATTTAAAAACACGATTCTGAGAAGACATCCACAGGTTTCACCAGACAGTCTAAGAGGTCCATGACACAATAGAGGTTAAGCTCTCCTGGTGTAGAGAGTTGCCTGAGACCCAGAGAAGTTAATTGACTCGCCCAGGGTCACTTGGCTAGGGCGTTCCAGAGACAGGATTTGAACCCAGGTCTTTCTGTGTCACCCTAATTCTAAGCATAATTCTGTTTCTAATCCTCCTTCCATTTCTAATATTCAACTTCAGTGCTCTGTCTGCTTCTCTGTGTATCCTCCCATTCAATTATTAAATATCAGAAGTTATTTATCCACAAACCCAGTATTTTCATGACTGTGGAAAGAGGCACATAAACGCTTGCTCACAAGGCTTTTCCTTCAAAAGAAATCTTTGCAAATTTTCAAAGGGAAAATCCTGCATTGCTTAAAACTTGTGCTTTGAAAACAATTCAAAGAATCTGTGCGTCGCCAGATGTTCTTTGAGGCTGGGCATATTTACTAAATCTGACTCACCATTACAGACCGCCATATTGTCTATGAATTGCAAAAGAGTAGACCGTGTGTGTGTGTGTGTGTGTGTGTGTGTGTGTTGGGACATGAGGGGAAGTCCGAGAATGTGAGAAGGCATAGGATCAGTGGCTTGTTGTCTTTCTGTATCCTTTGACTGTGTATAGCCATACACTTCGATAATGTCATTAAAAATTATAATATATGTGTAAGGAAGGCACCTTAATCAATCAGTCATTATGAATGACTGGATGTGAAAAATGTGTTTATGACTGTGATCCCTTTATCAGGTATGAATTCCTCTTTAATTTTATTAAGAATGGAAGAGTCAAGGGGCCACTAGGTGGTGCAGTGGATAGAGCACCGGCCCTGGAGTCAGGAGGACCTCAGACACATGACATTACTAGCTGTGTGACCCTGGGCAAGTCACTTAACTCCAATTGCCTTGCCAATAAAACAAAACAAAACAAAATGAAACAAAACAATGGAACAGTCACATTCCTAGGGACTTTAAAAGGTAGAGCAATGTTCAGTCCAACAGTCATCAAGCATTTATTAATCACAGACAGCATGATCCCTCCTGATGGAGAGAATGCTAGCTATAGATTCTAGAAAGGCACTGCTTATTGGAGCCGAGCAGAGAGCTCCATCTAAGGAGAGCTTCATGAGGACACCATAAAAAGACTCTTGTAACCTACCCCTTTGCCACATGTGGGCATTGTTACCTTTAAGCCCAATTTCCCCAGGAACCGTATTGGGAAAGGGAAGAGTACACCCTTGGTTTTTGAGGAAGGAGTGGTTTGTATGAATTGGTTTTGCTATGTTGCTTTTTGTTTTTTAATACTAGGTCTCCCTATCTTACCCAGGCTGCAAGTGGAGAAGCCACTCGCTGGCCCAGCCCCTCTCCTGATGAGCATGGAAGTTTTGATCTGCTCCATTTCCATCCTGGATCAGTTTCCCCTTCCTCAGGCAGCCCCAAGGGGGCTTATGATCTCATGATATTGGAGCTGAACTTGGTGCTGAAGCCTCAACTTGAATGACTTTAGCCCTACTGCATTTCAAAACTCCCAAACTTAAGTGATCTACACCTGGCTGATTATCAGTAGGAAGCACATGGGTGGGGGCTCATGAGCAACAGTACTAGAAACTTATGCCCTTCAGAAGTATCCCATGAACCCTGAGAGTAGGAACAGTCAACTACCCTCAGGGACTCCAACCTCCATTTGGGGGAGTAGCCTCAGAGGGTCTGCTTTACCTTGTAGACTTCGGTTGGGACAATTTTGGGGCCCTTCATATTTGCAAGGAGCTACTGGAGAGATTCTTCACCTGGGATTTTCATCCTTGAATACTTTAGTTGACAGGGATTCAATAGGAAAAAATTAGCATTTTTTTCTTCTTTTGTTTTAGGCTGTAATCAGATGATCTGTTTTCTCTTGTGTCTCATTTCACAGGTCAGACCAAACCTTTTGGGATAATTTTTTTGTGTTGGAATGGTTAAGTAGTAATATCTGCTGCTTTACTGGGAACTCATATGTGTAGCTTATCCATGCTACCAGTGACTCTCTATCATCCTCTGGATCAATTACATAAAATCAAATAAAATCCTTTATCTGACATTCAAATTCCTCATAACCTGCTCCCCCTTCCAGTCCTCTTGTACCTCACTTTCCTTCATGTTCTCTGAGACCCAGGGATATTGGCTTCCTAACTATTCCTCCCACAAAACACTCAATTTCCCAACTCTGGGCATTTGCACAGGCTGTGCCCCATGCCTGTAATGCTCTCCTCTCCTCATTTCTGTCTTCTGGCTTCTCTGGCTTTCTTCAAGTCCCAGTTAAAATCCTACCTTCCACAAGAAGCCTTTCTTGAGCCTCCTTAATTCTAGTGTTTTCCCTGGGTTGATTATCTCCAATTTACCTTGTATGGAGCTCGTGTGTACACAGTTATTTGCATGTTGTCTCCACCATTGGAGTGTGAGCTCTTTGAGGGCAGAATTGCCTTGGGCTTTTCTTTGTATCCCTGGCTCTCAATATGTGTATCAACTGATGGACTTTTTACTCATAAGCAAACCTAGACTGCTCCCCTTCCCATGACATGACTCCAGAGAGTTTTGTTTGACGTAAGCCCTTAGGATGCAGTTTGGCCTAAAATTTCTAAATGCTTACTTCCATTTTGCGGGCTCCATCCTCTTTAGGGCTTTTATGAATTTGTTTTGTTTGTAAGTTAACCTGCTTGTCCTGGTGAGGAATGAGTTAGAAATCCCAATCAAATTGCCTTACGCCTTAGTAGGGAGCTTTGGCGGAAATTTGGGTGCCCTTGGGTGAAATGCCCCAGAGACCTTTGACATCCTAAGTGAAGACCTAGACACATTTTGCTATGCCCTGTATGGAATGAAAAAGAATGAAATGGAGATGTTCTGTCTAGACCTCCAGTTGGGTCACTCTGTAGGCAAAGAGGTTCATGGAAGTGTTTTCATTCAGTGAATTTTGGTTTCTCACCTGAGGGTTATGGGGGTGGCTTCCCATCAGACTCAGGGCACCAGTCTCTGGAAGGACAACTCCACATGTCCCAGAAGTTTTGTACGTACCTGGCTTTCCCTCTGGGGAGGGAGGCTTACTTTCCTTTTCTTGTTTCTTTATCATCTTTGGATTGTGAAAGGAAACTGTTTTGCAAACATCAGGACAGGCTGATGTTTGATCAGAACTTAGTAGAATGATATCTGCTTATTAAATTATATCAGCATATATTTGAAAGCATGGAGGGATGTTAATTTCCCATTGAACTGTGCCACATGTATGTTTTCCCCTGAGACTCTTTAGTATAAGGCAAAAAAGACAATGCTTGAACCTCCCCATCTTACTAGAGAGTTATCGAGAATTTTTGACCATGAGCTTTGCCAAACATTCCAGTTGATTTCCTGGCACAGCAAATGTTTGACTTTTGGGGGAAATGTAAGAAAAGAATTCAACACCACCTTAATTAATCGACACGACAGGGATTTTAAAGTGTGTAAACAAAATTGTCTCTACCTCTGTGATCCCTTTAGCAGGTGTGATTGGCTGTTTAATTGAGTCAAGAAGGAAAAAAAACTGTGAGTGGTTAATCAAAGTAACAGTTTGAGTGTGAGTGGCTTTAAATAGTGGTAGCAACTTCAGCAGCTGCTCAGTCCAGAGTGGTCTGTTCAAGTGCGGAACACATCCATCGGTGGAAGACTCTAAATTCAGGGGCTAAGGATTCCAAGCTTTTCCGAGGAAATGGCTCTTGGGTGGGGGGAGTTTCTTCCCCTCTATCTTCTTCTCTTCTTTATACATCTCCCGCCCCCTGATTATTGATCATATTATTGGAGAGACAAGAGAATAGGAGACAAAGTGTCCAGCTGAGAGAGAGAGAGAGAGAGAGAGAGAGAGAGAGAGAGAGAGAGACAGACAGACAGACAGACAGACAGACAGAGACAGAGACAGAGAGAGAGACAGAGAGAGACAGAGAGAGAATGGGGAGAGAGAGAGAGAGAGAGAGAGAGAGAGAGAGAGAGAGAGAGAGAAATGATACACACCAAGGCTGCAGAAAGACAGAAAACAGGAGGAAGGATGCCAGCCAGCTATGGGCTTTACAGACCTCTTGAGCTCAGCAGAGAGCTACACCCAAGAGGAATTTCATGAGTACTCTGCAAAGGAAGAAAAGGACCTCCAGGAACTAGGAGTCATTAGTTACCTTTTTGCCCCATATATTCTCTACAGGCATGCCTCACCATCATTGCACTTTATTCCCACTCTCCACAGGGACCTTGTGTGTGCAAGAGGAGAGTTGCCACCAGTTTTGGGGGAAAGTTTTTGTAACTTCTGTTCTCGATCTACCTTCTCAATGAATGCCTTTCCTAAAAGCTAATTAAGTCTGGCTAACTATAAACAGGGATCACAGTGGTGGGGGCTTGTATCCAATAGCACTAAAGCTCACAGCTCTTCAGGGTTATACAATATAAGTCGGAAGGGAGAAGTTGTTAGCTCTCCACTGGGTATGCCAAGCTTTCACAGTGGTGTCCAGGTGAAGTGGCGACCCCAGAGGGCCTGCTGTGAATGTATGTGTAACAAAGAGAACTCAAGATTCAAAACTAGGTGGGCTTTTTTTCCTTATGAAGTGCAAAAGCATATCAATTAAATCTCAAGAAAATAACACATCACATGGATACTGTGATTCCCTACTGAAGCTTATTCAAACAAACCTGTGCCCTTGACAGATGGATACAGGGACTTGTGGCCACATCACTGGGAGGGTTAAGGCACATAAAGAAAGGGGGGGAGGAAACAGACAGACAGTAAGGCCATTCTCACTGGAAAGTGTGTGGTAGCTATCCAGTCTAAAAGAAAAACACTCAGAGAAGACAGGTAAGGGGTTTACGCTGCCCCACCCCACCCCACCCCTGCCCTCACTTGCAGCCAAGAAGATTCTGCTCAAGAGAAAACCCAAAAGACACACAAGGAGGAGGAAAGGGTAGATGAACAACACTCTCATTCTTGCAGGAAAGCCTATGATACCCGGGAGCAACTGTCCAACTCTGGGCCCAGAGAGACAAACAAACCAGCCCTTCCACAACTCTCTTGCCAGCACAAAACAAATAGAACGGGGCTCAAGTCAACCAGCTGTAGAACAGAAACAGAATAACAGGAATAACCTGAAAAAAAAAAAACCACAACCCACAAACCAACAGGGGAAATCCATGTCTTGGAAAAATGTAGAATCCATGGCCAGCCACTTTCTCCAGCTCCCTAACAAAGTTTAAAAGCAATCTGGTGTGGCTGAGTCATTTTGGTCATGTCTGACTCTTTGTGACCCCATCTGGGGTTTCCTTGGCAGAGATATTGGAGGGGTTTGTTCATTTGACAAGTCATTTTACAGATGAGGAACTGAGGCAAGCAGAGTGAAGTGACTTGCCCAGGCTCATGCAGCTAGAAGCATCTGAGGCTGAATTTGAACTCAGGTCCTCCTTATTCCAGGGTCAGTGCTCTTACCTTAAATCTGACACCAGGAGGGGGATGTAGGGAAGGAGGAAGTTTTCCCTCATTTCCCTGTGTTTAGGATAGCCCACCTCTGACAACAAACTGTTGTGATTCTTTAAAAAACCATGTAATTACAATTTAAAATATAAGTCCATAAAAAGTTCATTCCATGCAGGGAAAAGCAGCAGTTGAAAATAGGCAAGTATGTCTTTATAGGGCAAAAGGACTTCTGAATAGGAGACATTTCCCACAGGCACTTAGGGTAAACAGAAAACACGTTGGACTCCTAACCAAGTAGCCACTGGCCGTGGGGAAGATTTGTGTTCAAGGGGAAGGTGGGAAGGCACAGGGCCTTTGTAATCTGCTGGTTTGATGTTGGCCTGGGGAATCTTAGTGAAGATTCTACTTGTTCTTTGGCCTGGGACAAGAACCGAGGGAAAGGGAGTTGAAATATAGGCATTGGACATGTCTGGCCATTTAACACTGAACTGGCTGCTTATTCTAAAATGACATCAGTCATGTCAAGAAGGAAAAACAGTGCCCCTCACCTCTCTATGTCAGCACTCCTCTTGGTGACTGAGTTTCTACCTTTATAAGAGGAGGGACTGAACAAACTCCTGAGCCTAATGTTAGGGTCCCCCACCCCCACAATCTGCCTCTTAGACTCCTTTTAAGCCTCAGCTCATATGCCACTTTCTCCAAGAAGCTTTTCTGTCTGTCTGTCTTGCTCGCTCTCTTCTCTCTCTCCCCACTTCTTTTTCTCTCCCTCTTCTCTTTCTCCTTCTCTCTCTCCTCCTCTTCTTTTTCCCTCCTCCTTCTCCTCCTCCTCCTGCTCCTCCTCTTTCTTCCCCACCCCCTCCACTCCCATTAAGAAAGAAAGAAAACTGAACCCCATTACAAACAGGTACTGTATAAAAGTCAAACAAATTCCCTCACTGGTCATGTCCAAAAGCATGTCTCTGTACTTTTGAATTCATCACCTCTCTATCTGCAGGTGGGTAGCATATTTCACCATGAGTCCCCTGCAATTGTAGTTGATCATTGTTTTGATCAGACTTCCTAAGTCTTTCAAAGAATTTTTGCCTTTACAATATAGTTGTTCTTGAGACATTGTTCTCCTGGTTGTGCTTACTTTACTCTGCATCAGTCATACAAGTCTTCCCAGGTTTCTCTGAAACTGTTCCCTCATAGCACAAGAATATTTGGTCACATTCATATCCCATAACTTGTTCAGCCATCCCCCAACTGATGGGGAATCCCTTCAGTTCCCAACTCTTTGCCACCATGAAAGATGCTATCAATATTTTGCGTATATGGATCATTTTCCTCTTTCTTTGATTTCTCTGGGGCATAGAATTAGTAGTGGTATCAAAGGGTCAAATGTATGTACAATTTAGTAGCTCTTAGAGGATAGTTGCAAATTGCTTTCCAGAGTAGCTAGACCAGTTCACAGCTTCATCAGCAGTTCATTCATAATGTACCTGTTTTTCCACAGCTGCTCCAGCATTTATCTTTCTCCCTCCCTTTTTTGGTTAACCTCACCAATCTGATGAGTGTAAAGTGATAGCTCAGAGTTGTTTTAATTTTCATTTCTCTAATCATTATGGATTTAAAGCATTTTTCCATATGGCTATTAATAGCTTGGATTTCTTCCTCAGGAAACTGCTTGTTCATATAATTTGATAATTTATCAATTGGGAAATGGTTCTTATTATTATAAATTTGAATCGGTTCCCCATATATCTTAGAAGTGAGATCTTTATCAGAGAATCTTGCTGCAACCCCTCCCCCCATTTCCTGCTTCTCTCCTAATTTTAGCTTCACTGGATTTGTATATTGTGTCCTACCTAATCTGTTCCACTAATCAACCCCTCTATTTCTTATTAAAGACCAAATTGTTTTTAATGATTTAATATTTTAATATCATATAGTTTGAGAGCTGATACTGCTAGACCCCCCCCCCAGTTCTACTCTCTTCATCTCTCTAATCCTTCCATCATATTGTTGTCAGAATAATCTTTTTTTACATACCGAGATCTCGCCATGTCCCGTCTATGCTTCGAAATCTTCACTGGCTCCTTGCTGCCTCCTGGGGCCATTAGCCATGCTCACTCTTCTCCCCTCTTCCTCATCTCCTATCACTTAGATGCCCTTGGCCGCCATCTCCTCCTCTATCCATCTTACACAGTGAAGTGGCCTTAGTCCTCACCAAGGCTGAGCCCTCTGACTGCTTAAGTGATCCCATTACATCCCTGTCCTCCAACAGACTTCCTCCTCTGTCTTCTCCACTCTCATTTATTTTCAGTCTCTTCCTATCTACTGGCTTATTCTCTACTGCCTACAAATGTGCCCATGTCTTCTCCATCCTCATCATCCCTGCTAACAATCATCCTTCCTTCTGCCCTTAGCAGCGAAACTCCTCCAAAGGCCATCTACAACAGGAGCCTCCAGTCTCTTTCATCTCTCTTGGTAATCCTCTATAATCTGACTTCCAACCTCATCATTCCGTGGAAACTGCTCTCTCTAAAGTTACCAGTGATCTCTTGGTGGCCAAATCCAATGACCTTTCCTCCATCCTAATTCTCCTTGACTTCTCTGCAGCCTCGGACACGGCTGATCACTCTCTCTTCCTTTACCTTCTCTGCTCTCTAGGTTTTCAGGACACCTTCTCTCCTGGTTCTCCTCCTCCATCTCTGACTGCTCCTTGTCTGTCTCCTTTGCCAGATGACGCTCTCTAACAGTAGGTGTCCCTCTGGGTTCTGTCCTGGGCCCTCTTCTCTTCTCCCTCTATGCTATTTCACTTGCTGATCTCATCAGCTTCCATGGATTTAATTACCATCTCTATGCTGATGATTCTCAAGTCCACCCCTTTCCTGCCCCAGTTTCTCTGCTGATCTCCACACACCTGCAACTGCCTTTCAGACATCTTGAACTGGATGTCCAGTAGGCATCTTAAATGTGATATCCAAAACAGAACTCACCAGCTTTCCACCCCAACCCTCTTCCCTTCCTGAAACTTCCTTGCCTTTTAGAGGACAACGTCCACCTCTCATCCCTCAGGCTTCCAACCTTGGAGACATCGTGGATTCCTCACTATCTCACCCCACCTTCCCCATCCAAGGTATTGCCAAGGCCTGACACTTTTTACCTTTGCAACATCTCCTGAATACATCCCCTTCTCTCCTCTGACACTGCTTCCCCCCCTAGCAAGCCCTCATCATCACCCCCCTGCCCCCTCACTACTGTCATAGCTGCTGGTGGCTCTGCCTGCCTCAGTCTCTCCCCACTCCATGTATCCACTAAAGTGACTTTCCTAAAACTCAGGTCTGATCATGTCACACCCCATCCCCCACTCGGTAAGCCCCTCTGGCTCCCTATTGCCTCCAACAGCAAACACAGCAATGCTGCCATTTGAAGCCCTTCATAACCCGGTCTTCTCACACATATTCTTTGATCCAGGGACACTGGCCTCCTGGCTGAGCTCCCATCTCTTGCCTCCAGGCATTTTTTCTGGTTGTTCTCCAGGCCTGGAATCTTCTCCCTTTGCTCCAACCACTGACCTCCCTGGCTTCAAGCCCAACTAAAATCTCACCTTCCACTAGGAGCCCCTCCAAGCCCTCTTAATTCCAAGGCCTTCCCTCTGTTAATCATTTCCTATTTATCCTGTATACAGCTTGCTTTGAATGTATTTGTGTGTGGTTTCCCCATTAGTTTGTAAGCCCCCTGAGGGCAGGGACTATCTACCTCTTTTTGTATCCCCAGGGATCAGCATAATGCCTGGCACATAGTAGATGCTTAATAAATGTTTACTTATTTATTTAGTTTTTTGTGAGGCAATCCAGGTTAAGTGACTTGCCCAGGGTCACACAGCTAGTAAGTGTCATGTGTCTGAGGCCACATTTGGACTCAGGTCCTCCTGACTCCAAGGCTGGGGCTTATCCACTGCGCCACCTAGCTGCCCCAATCAATGTTTATTAATTGACTGACTGATTCTAGCTAAGGTCTAGACAACCTGCTCCCATGCACAGCATTCAAAATCTTCCACAAACTGGCCCGACCCCACCTGACCTTTCCAGTTTATTCCATATTACCTTTTTCTACATTAAGAGGCAGCATGGTGTGGTGGGTGAAGGGCCATCCTCAAAGCCAGGAAGACCTGTGTTCGAATTCCATCTCCAACACTTACTAGGTGTGTGACCCTGGGCAAGTCACTAATGTCTCAGCAACTCTCTACAGAGATTCTTAACCTAAGGCCCATGAAATCAAAAAATAAAAAAGGTTCTGATAACTGTATTTCAGTATAGTTGCCTTTGTAATCCTATATATTTTATTTTATTCATTTGAAAACATTATTCTGAGAAGGGGACCACAGGCTTCACCAGACTGCTGCAAAGGAATACACACACAACATATATACATATATACACATACACACATATACACAGATATATACACATACACACACATACATATATACATACAATACACATGAAATACACACACATACATACACACACAGGCACACAATACACACATACATATGCAGGCACACACACAACGCACACTACACGCCTATACATACAACACACATAGACACACATGCACACATACACATGCATACACACACACATGCATAGACGCATGCCCACACATACACACACAGAGTTCAGAAGCCCTGCTTTAAGGCTATCGGTTGCAGAGAAGGTGCCAACCTGCATTAAGAAAGGGAGTTTCCTGGCCTGGGAGTTCCCTATCCCAGTGAAGATGTGAGTCCACTCTTAGATCGGGCCAAACTGTCCAAGTGTCTACTTTGCTAGAGTCCTTTCCCTGTTCCTGCAAGGTCCTTCTTTGCCATCTTTGCCTGGCGAACTTGAGCCCATCACTTAAAGCCCAGCATCACACACTGCCTCTTCCTCCAGGAAGCTGGCATCAAGCCTCTCTTGGGGAACGCTGCTGGCGATGTGAGCTCAGACACAGCTGCCTTGCCCGTCCTTGTCAGCCTCCTCATGTAACACTGCGTGGCCTGCTGTCTGTGTGGATGCCAAATCTCCCACTAGACTCGGGGCTCGGGGAGAGAACGCATTGTAGCTATTTCCCTCAGTAATGTGCACACAGCAGGTGCTCAATAAATGTGGTTGTTTCAGGGGATTTGCATTTGGACCTGAAGAGGATTCACTTTCTTTTGGTAAAGTATTCTGGGCAGGACTACCTGGAGCTTCACTCACCTGTCTCTGCCAACCAAAGGGGCAGCCTCCCAGCTCTGCTGCTCAGATTCAAAGTCATTTTTAAATCTTTTAAACTGTGCATTTTAAAGAATATTATGGTACCCCGAAGGCCAATAGCACAATTGCTACAAATTTAATAAGTAATTAAGTATCTTGAGATTGGATGCAAATTCATTTGAGACACAAAATGTTTCTGTAATGCAGACATGTCCCTCTAATGGATTTAGATCCAGATGCCTCTGCCTCATTTGCCAGGGTGGATGCAGCATTAGGCTGTCAGTCCCCTGCTGTTCATCATTATTTAGTATTATTAGAGGTTATAAGCATACATAGTGCTTCGGAAAGTGGTGGGAAGGTATGAAGTTGGAAGAGACATAGAGCTGGGGTCTTTGCCCTGAATATCTAAAGTGGGGGAGAACAAGTCTGGGGGTTATGATGAATGATGCTTCCACGTCCTGATTATGAGAAAGCTCTTGGAAGAGGCACGTGCCCAAAGACTCTCTTAATACACTTGAGTGTTTCCCTCCCTCCCTCCTTTCCTTTCTTCCTATCATGTTCCCTTCTTTCCTTCCTTTCTTCCCCTCTTCATCCCTCCTTCCTCTCCTCTCCCTCCCCTCTTCCTTCCCTCTGCTTTTTTCCTCCCCATCCTCCATTCCTCTTCTCCCTCTTCCTTCTCTCCCTTCCTTCTCTTCCCTCTCCCTCCCTTCATCCCTCCCTCCCTCCCTTCTCCTCCCTCTTTTCTTCTCACCTTCCATTCCTCCTCTCCCTGCCTCTCTCCTTCCTTCCCTCTCTTCCTCCTTTTTTCCTCCTTCCTGCCCTCCCTCCCTCCCTTTCAGCTAGGTCTCCCTATATTGCTCAGGCTTGATGTGCAGTGACCATTTCATCCTGATCCCATCACTAATCAATGTGAAAGCCTGGCCTGCTCAGTGCCCTCCCTAGGCAGGTTTGTCCCTCCTTAGGCAGTCTGGTAGCCTCATGACCCTGGGGGCTCCCCACAATGGTGCCAGATCAGCTCTAGTCCTGCTATAGCTGAGAATTCCTGTGCTCAGGTGATCCCCAGCCTCATCCTCCCCAGTAACAGAGATGATAGGCATACACCAACCTGCCTGGCTCTCAAGTGTCTTTCTTATTAGCTTGTACCAATTGAGCTCCTTTGGCTTAGAATCAAACTTTCATTAATGGTCATTGTTCCCCTCTAAAACATTCATTTAGCAATTGGATACACAATTTCCTCAGCAATAGCAACATAACACAAATTGCATTTCCTAAGGCATTAGGGGTCAAACTCCATAGTGTCCATAAATCCTCAGCCTTTCTGTCGTCCTTCCTAAGATGGCTGAACCTGTAGATTGTGACAGTGATTTAAGCCTCACGACAAGGACAGCAACAGGCTGCAGTACTCCATGGTTGCCTCTTAAGGAGGAGATGAGGCCATTTGGAGGTTCCAGGACTTTGACTTCCGTAAGTCATGGATTGACCTTGTCCAGAAGCATCAGAACTCTAACATACATGGCTGGGTGGTGCAGCTTCAGAACACAGCAAGGCCGTCTGGTTAGTGATGGTCTCTACATCCTAATGCTTTTTGGCTTTCAGGCTGCATATGTGTTTATTGATGTCCCCCGAGGGCCATAGCTCTGGCCCCATATGGACAACATTTGTCCGTTTACCTAACCAAGACGTATTTCATTGTGTATCTGAACATTACCGTTTTGTCTGTTTATGTCTAGACTATGCCATGCATGATAACATCAGCCAACCAGACTACAGAGAACCAGGACTTCATCTTGGCTACATTTGGGGGTCTTCTGCTCTACCCATAATCTTCCAGGTGAAAAGAGACTAAGTCTTACATAGTGAGAGTTACAATTTTCTTGGCCTTTCAATTCTAAAGACAGAAAAGTTAAATTCTAGGCTTATGTAAGCAGTTAGGAGCTTCTCTTCTTTAGAAGAAATACTGAAAGATTAGCCTTTGATGACACACGTTGTGACATCTGGAATGGATAGAAGCAAAACATTACGGTGTGTTGAACCTGAGACTTGGAAGCAGAAGAACCGGGTTGCAGTAGGGGAGATGTGGCTACACATGAGAAATAGCGAGGGATTTCAGTGGATGGCAAACGTCAAATGAGTCCACTTGGCAGCCAAGAAAGCTAACGCAACGTTAGGCTGCATTGAAAAGCAGCACCCAGAATGAGAAAGGCGATGATTCTGCTGTTGTCTGCCATCATTAGACCACATGTGGGGCATCAGTTTTAGGTACCATATTTTAGAAAGGACATTTACAAAGTGGAGGGCAACCAGGTTGATAAAGGAACTGGAAACCATACTAAGATGGAACTGGGAATATTGACTCTGGAGAAAACTTAGGGAGGGACATAGTAATTGTCTTCAAGAATATGAAAGTTTTGTCATATGGAAGAAGGATTTGCTTTTTTCTGCTTGGCCCTAGAGGGCTAAACTAGGAGTAGTGGACGGAAGATAAATACATGTTTTCCCTCAATTGAGCTTTTCAAGTGAATGTTGAATGGTGAGGGCTGTTGTGGAGGGGATTGTTTTATGCATGGATGGGTTGGACCAGGTGGGTCTGAGGTCCCTTCCAGCTCTGCCGGGTCACTATGTTCAAGATCTTTTCCCTTCTGACCTAGCTTCCTTCTCTATAAAGTATCTAACAGTGATAGCTCACATTTATAAAAGATCTTTATAGTTCATATGGTTTTTTCATGTTTGTTATGTCACATGAGCCTTACAATAACCTTGTTATTCTACTTCTTTTGGACACTAAACCCAACATGCTTAAACAGGGAGAAATGATGCCCACATCAGATAAGATAACCCTCACAGTGCCACGAGGAGCCTTTTGTAAACCGTGGAGTCCTGTAGAAATGTGAGTTGCTGTTAATACAAAATAAACCTGAAAGAAATATAGACTTCTTGAAGCAAAATGAGGATCTGTGATCTGTCTCTTCTATCTTCGGTTAGTTAGGAAGCCAGTAATAGAATAATCCACTTTCCATGAATTAATTTATTAAATTTGTCTTCCAACTCAGGTTATTTAAACAAAAAAACACCATGCCTTTGGGGTTCTTCGTCTTTAGTGTCTTGGAAAGCAGGCATTGTTTTAATGATCTCCAGGTCAGATTGAGGTCAGCTGAGTCCACAGCTTTCAAGGCTCAAGGATGGACTAAATGATGATTAGATAATGGGGGGGGGAGGGCCCAAGCCCCTGCTGATCACTGCTTCACTGGCAATGTGCAGTCTGTCTGCAGTCCTTTTCTTCATGGTACTCACTCCCTGCCACGCAGATTTGACAGAACCCAGCACGGTGCCTGGCATTTTGTAGGAACTCGGTAAATAGCTGAACAATTTTTCTGGTTGTTATTCCATATTACACGGACCCCACACTCAAGGAGAATCCTGGAATACAGAGGGAGCTAGATAGCTACAATCTTCCCTCAGTACTCACTTGTTGTAAAAGTACCATGTTCATTCAATAAGAATTTACTTAAGCACCTGGTAAGCAAAAGATATGGGCCACAAATCTGAAAAAAACAAATGTGCGTCTTCAAAAGACCCATGAATTCAGCAGCATGGCCGCCTCCAGCAATCCAAAGCACAGCTCATGAGTGGAAAGGGCCAAAGAGGCTTATTATCACTCTGGGGGTCATGTTTCGGCTCCCAGGCTCCCTGAGTTTAGCTAAGCTGCTACTTGGATGTGAAGAGTCAATGAAATGACACACATCAAAGGCTACCAGGGTCTGAAAGCACTTTGGAAAGGCCAGCTCTGCTGCAGGTGCATCCACAGCTGTGGCCTCAAACCTGGTTAGGTGGGAAGCACCTTCCCAAGTCTGTGCTTTGCTGGAATAGAGCCTTAGGGATGTAGTGTCACTTTCACACTACTGTGAGCCATTGGAATCAAACCCTAGTAGGGGAAATCCTAAATATGAGAAAGACCACAGGACAGGTGTCAGCAATGTGGTAGGAGGCGGTGTCTGACCTGGAGGGAATGACAGGATTCTGGTGGGTAGAAATGAGATGAGGAGGTGGGAAAGCGGAGGCATATTTGGGAACCCCCAAGAACTCTACAGGTCAGACGGCATAGCATGCGAAGAAGAGTGGTATGGGATAAGGCTGCTAAGGTAGAATGAGCCTGACTTTACAAGGCCTTGAATGCCAGCCTGTTTGGACAAGGATTCAGTTTGGCATTTTGCCAAGCGAATGTCATGTGGAGAGCTGGGAGATGGTATGTGAGAGCAAGCAAAAAGATCCAAGGTTTGGCGAAATAGGCCTGATGAGGGCCAAAAGAGCAGGTCTGGAGAGACAGAGAGAGGGGAGTCGTCTTCAGGGAGATAAGGGTATTAGAAAGTAGTTATTGTTTGGTTCTTTTGAGACAAGGATATATTTAAATTACATACTAAGAGATAACTTTGATGGTGAAAAGCTGTAGCACCCAAAAATTAAAAAAAAGCTTTAGCGTCTTTGCCCTTTCCCGACATCATTAACGGCTGACAATTATTCCTCTGGGATTGTCCTAGTACCAAGCGCCCAGAGGAGGACAAAGGAGAGGTACAACCTTTAAAGGCAGAAACCCTATTCCCAAGGAGATTTGCTTTGGTAATTGGAACAGCTTAATGTGATGACGATATTCTAAATGCTATTTTTTTTATTTGGCAATTTACTTTTTATGGTGTTTGTCTACATAGCTTTAAGTTGCTTTTGAATCCAAAACCCATTTCCATATCGATGAATTTTCCAATTGTTGCTTTTGTGATGCTTTATCGTACATATGCAAAATGCCATGATCCACAAAACAGAAAATAAAATTGTTTCTGTTTGTAAGGAAGAATTCTTTGTCATAAAACCATCTCCCAAATTAGCTTGAGAATAATAATAAAGAAAAGAATTCATACAACTCTAAATTGTACTTTGGTGGATAAATATTGCCTATATCTATCATCTTCCACTGTTTGGTCCCTTCTCATCTACCTACATCTTACGCTTCCACGGCCTCCTGGGGCAGACCCTCTCCTCGGGACCAAATTGATCGACCTGCTTTCCTGTTCATCAAAAACACCACACGCATTCTTTGTTCTATGGGGGAATGCCCTCCCTTTGTCTCTCTACTCATCTAAATCATATCCTTCCTTCAAAACTGAGCTCTGGTCCCAACTTCCCTATTGCCGGTCTAGTCCTGGGTGCCTAATTGTCCTCTCCTTTAAGCTCCAATAGAACTTGTCATCAAGACCTTCCATCTGACATATAATACTGGCTTGTAACACATAGGTAGGCCCTGTCTCCCTGGCAGTCTCTCGACGGCAGGAACAGCCATCTTTCATCCCCAAGCACCCAGTATAGTTTCTAGGACATACTAGGAGTTCAATTTCTATTTCTGCTGATGTTATAAAGAGACAACTCTGGGAGTGGCATTACCTCAGCTTTAAGTATTCTGCAATCCAGTGATGGTACTTGGAGCAACAAGAAATTTTACAGAGATCAGCTACTGGTGGCGCAAAGGAAGGATCAAAGTCAGAAGAAATTTAAGAGTTGGCATCGATACTTGCGGCTCATCTGATACTGCTGGCTGCTCAGAGAGTCATCTAGAACTCTGGAGAACATGCAGAGTATTACATAACATGACAATGAAAACTGAGAGAGCTCATGCTTTTAATAGACACTGAAATCACAAAGGGAGAAGGCCAAATGCCTTAGCAATTTCAATAAAAATATGAATTCCTTTTTACATGGTAAATTTCATAATATAAAAAGTTTAATGCTGTCTGGAAACACAGAGTGTATTTTACCAAAAAAAAAAAGTCCACGCAGGCCAAACATGGCTAACACTGCATACAAGGAGGGGCCGCTACCTGGGGGACACGTCTGGAGATGGACTACAGTTGACCAGTGATCATCCTTGAGTTTAACATCTTTGAAGGATCCAGCAAAAACAAGGGCTCAGTTCCCCAACCACATGGACAGTCTCTTTAGACAAAACAGCAAAGTGTGGTATGAATGGGATTCCACTTCCACTTTTCTCCTACTTACTAAAAGCATTCCTGATGATTACTTCAACCTGAACTGGAAACAGTTCTCTTTGTGGGCTTTGTATAGGCAGGGTAGGCAGGGAGACACAGGAGACAGAGCACGTCTGCCCGCAATGAGCAACGATTCATTATCACAGTCTTCCCCTGGCAGTTTTCATTGTGTGCCATTTATTAAATTAGGGGGTGAAGAGAGAAATCTGTCACTGAGATACATTGGTCTGGATCAAGTAAGGAGGTTTTTATTTTTGTTTTTTTGAGGCTGATTCTAACTATTTTCACTCTGCTCAAAAATCACCAGAGTATCAAGATACCTTACTTGTTGGAATCAAGATATATGAAAAAAAAAACAAATGTGTGTCTCAGTTTTGTCTCTGGGCTAAGTTTATCGGGAGGAGCAGACCTGCATTGCTTATTCAATGACATTATAATTTGCAATTGGTATCAGCATAATTTGGAAAGGGCATTTCGCCTTTCTGGCTTTAAACAAACAAACAAACAGACAAACAAAAAAACCCATCTAAACGCCATCATCCACAAAATGGAAAATACAATTCTTTTGGTGAATTTTGGGTCCCCAAATCTGGTACCCGTCACATGCTGGGGCTTGGCTTGTCCCACCCAAGGAAGAAGGGCAAAGGGACTGCTGTCCGAGTGGGGAAATGTAGGTTCAGAATTCACATTAATGCCAGTCAATCATATACACAGTATGACAATGTCACACATTATTAACGTAAATCCAACTCCCAAATGTGGCTTTAAGAATCATACTGGATAGCGTTCCTTTTCATCATTTACACACAACCGTCTTTGTCAATGCCACATCTTCATGCTGTCTAAATTGCATACTTCATCCCAAGCTTACTTTACATTAGCAACTCAACTGTATTTTGTAACTTTATACTTATTTTTACCAGTGTAAAATTTCTGGGAGGAAGCCAAGTGGCCCCGATTCTATGGCATTATCTGGAAACGTTCCCGTTCTTCTTTTTGACTTTGAATTTCACATCTGAAGTTTTCATCGGGGGCAAAGAGCTGCATACACCATTTTGGCTGCTAAACATGAACAGCATCCCCATCCACGGGAATGCTGCCCAGGACGATGGCCTCAAACATAAGCTGTGATGTTTAACAGCAGTGCTCTTAGCTGGCTAGGTTATCACCAGGTATTATTTCCATTGGAAACAGCTGCAGCGGTCATGGGCGTTCCCCCAGATGGCCTGTCCCTTCTTGGATGAGGTGGGGGCAATGACTGTTCCTTATTTTGATGCTCAGTTCATGGCTTAGGGAGGAGTGAGGAACAAGAGGACGGTAGGGGAATCAGCCACACGACCAAATGCCCACGTGCCGATCTCTCTTCTGACTTCCAGGCTAATTTTTTGATATTTCAGATCTCATTTTGTTGGCCAATTTGGCTTTTATCTGTGGCTGCAGCTTCTCTTATCACTGAAAATCATCCCCACCAACCTCATCTGTTGCTTGAGTCCTTACAAAACATGTGCCTTCACATCTGAGGATTTAGCGTTTGCATTCATTGACATGGCTACAGCGATTTTAAAGGCAAAAACAAAAACAACAAAACCCTACGTAGATTGTGTTCAGGAGGAGAATTTCAAATGATTAGCACTCTACCTTGTACTTCTCTGACACATTTCTTTTGAAGACTTCCTAGTGTGAAAAATATGAATCAGGCCAATATTATTCCATCCATTTTGCAAATGGATAAAATGAGGCACAGCTAAGTGGCTTGTTTATGGGCGTAAAGTGATTTAGTGCGAGAAGTAAAGGTAGTACCCAGGCATCTCAACTCAAGTCCCCCATCCAACTAGCACAATGTCTCTGCCACATATCAGGGGTGATGGCATCCAGCGTTTTGTATGAGGCCCACAGAGAAGGACAACGGTGGAGTTTTCCACTCTTGTTAGCATATTTAAATTCCCTAACTCAACAAGACACTGACTGATGATCTGGGGGCATTTCTTTTCTTAACTAATGCATACAATCTCTAGCTATAATCTCCCCTTCAGTAGGGTACCTCTTCTCTCCTCCACTGGTGACCTTGGAGCTACAGAAATGCCCTGTTCCATCTGCCCCTCCTGCTCCTCTTTCCTGCTTCATTCTGACAGATGTGCCAGCTACACGCACACCTCATGGGCTTTCAAACAGATGAGTGCCCTGCACGTGTGGCAGCAGACCTCTCCTGGAAAAGAGTGAGACAACAACGTTCCACTGCAGCCCCATCTACACTGTGTGAATCAGGAACCTGTCGATGGACAGCTCACATGGAATCTGGGGGGCTTGGAGTCAGACGAAAAGAGACCTTGAAGTGGCCAGGGAGAGAGGGGGGAGTGCTAGGGTGGTGCCAGGGGCCGGAACACCACACTCCTCTAGTTACACCTACTGAGCCCAACAACTTTCTTTTGCTTATAACAAAATGGAGGAATTCAAACCACTTTTCTTCCAAACCTGGCCACTACCTGTTGATGAGCATTCAGAGTTTTTAGACACTTTTTAGAAAACTTTTTGAGCTTTAAAAAACAACAGTGTTGTATAAATGTAAAGTATTATCGTTATTATTAATAATAAAACCAAGTTGTTTCTAGTTACCCAAGTACAAAAAAGGCCCAAAATGTTTCAAAAGCATAAAAGTTGCATTTTCATCATATTTGCATAGCTCTAAAATGCCTGGATAAGGTTGATTCTTGAATTTTGAGCAAATTCAAGTTTGGCTGACAAGGGGGCCCAAAGGGACATTTTGGGAGAGAGTTAGTAACTGACAAAAGTTCAGAGTGGAAGCACAGTTTTAACCTGAATTATTGCATTGCTGCTGGGAAATTACAAGACTATGAGACCCAAACTTCTATAATTTAATTACAAATCATTGGCATCTTCTTACCATAATTCTATTTTTGGCTAATATAACACTTTCATGTAGGCTTTGACTAAGAAAACAGGTATATATACCACTTCAGCCAGCACCTGGAGGCCTTACAAAAATCTGTCTGTATTTGTGTACAAAAGGTACGGCATATATACCTCTTAGCAAAATAGGTGCTCCCTTTCCCCTCCCACCCCAGAGCGTCAACAATGTCTGTATAAAACCCTCCTGCAGAATCACTCCGAGGACGAGAATCAGCCAGCTCAAAGGTTAACACTTGGTGAAGGGCGCCGCGCCGAGACTCTTCCCTAAGATCGCCTGCACTGGCCGCCCAGTCCATCCCGGCTTTGGGTGGAGCGGGAGCCGGAGGCAGCTCGGCGGCCCGGCTCCAGGGAATCGGCTGTGTTGGCCCCGGCGGCGGGGCGGCGCTCATCGCTGAGCTCATCGCGTCTTTAGCGAATCTGGCTGGTTTTCCACTTGAACGAGGCAAGCAGGCAGAAGCGAACCCCGAGGCCCTCCACAGGGGCTGTGACGGGAGGTGACTGGCACGAGAGACGTTTTAGCACTTGGAGGAAGGGAAAAACCTCCCGGGAGAGAGAAACCTGTAGCCATTGCCCGAGGGCAGTCTCAAGGGGCGCACGGCCCCCGGGGGGCCGCCGGACGGCACGGGGGAGGGGGGCAGGGGGGCGGCGTCCGAGCGTCTGTGGCCATTGGGAGGGTTTGCGGGCGGAGACGCCGCGTGCGGCTGCAGAGACAGCTCTTTCAGCTCCAGCTTGTCGACGCCGTCCTCCTTGCCGCGGCGCGGGGACAAGCTGAGCAGACTGAGCACGTCCCTTTTGGAAGTCATCGTTCCGGGAGCCCCGCGGGGTATCTTCACGGGGCCCGGGGCAGGCTGCGGGCCGCTCTGCCAGAACATCTTCAGGTTGTGGATCGCCTGCACCTTCTCGTCGATGGCCGACATCTTCAGCTTGTCCAGGTCGGGGGCGTCGGCCGGGCTGGAGCGGGCTGACCCCGCGGAAGAGTAAGACAGGGCGGGGGAAGGCGCGCTGCCGGCCGGCGACTGATGCCCTGAGCTCGGAGACATGGTCCTCGGTGACTTTGAAATGTGGGAGCTGTAGGGAGAGCTGGGGTACTTCAACTTAAAGTGCGGCTGGTCCGTTAAAGAGCTGGGAGAGTCCGTGCTCGGGGAGGGCCGGCCGCTGTGCTGGCTCGCGCCCTCCTTCGCCGACGCTTCCGACGTGGTGGGGCTGTTGTAGCCCGAGCTCACCTTCTGGAGGGAAGAGCTCCGCGTGGGCGGCTTCGGCCTGGCGCTCACCGGGGACGATCGCTGGCTCTTCTGGCTGGAGAGGAGGGGCCGGCTGAACGCACTCGTCTCCGAGGCTCGGAACGCACAAGGGGCACTGTTCGGGGCGGAATGCCCGTCTTCGGCGTGGGCACTTTGGGCCGCCTGGCCGCCGCTGCGCTGAAGGCGCTCCACGGCCAGGAGGTGGCTCTGGGTCTCTTCCAGAATCTTCTGGGCCAGTTCTTGCGGATCCAGGTTAGGGTGGTTTTCTTCTTGGGATTTAACAGTACTGTCAGTTTCAGTGCTGGACTGATCAGACTCTCCAGTATCAGAACTTGCAAGTTTTCCAACTTTTTGGAAAGGTGAGTTTGGACTGGGAATAAGAGTCATTTTAACAGGAGAATTGGGGGTGCTGACGGATATTTTAACGCCCCCAGGAGTCCCAGCTTTGGACTGTTTGGGATCTGGTGAAAATCTCATCTTTACATTTTCTTGGTAAGTTGCCAAAGGCTCATTGCTAATGATGGAAAATCCCTCGTATTCTTCTTCCTCTTTGCTGGCTGGAGCACTGGTCTGTGGAGACAGCTGGCTTCTCGGTGCCGAAGACCGCTGGGGGTAGGGGTTCTTGGCCTTTTCACCCTCCTGACGCCCTCTGGACCCCACGCCTTCTAGCGTGCCCTCAGGTTTGGAAACAAAGCTCATGGATGAGGCGATGGAGCTCAGACTGTACACAGAAATGGCATCGGATGCAACGCTCTCAGGGCAAGTTGGAGAGAACGGGGGGTTTGGATACCCCAAGGGGGCCTGGTTGGAGACGGACTGTGCAGATGCTAGCGACTCCAGCGATGAAGAGCTGTCCAGGCTGAGGCGTTTGGGGAGCTCTGTGGAATCTAAATAAAGCCAGCCAGCCATTAGTACCAGAGGGCTACATTCTGGCTACAATTTAGGACTGATGCTGGAGCTCTTAGGATCTCCTTTCATTCTGATAAGTACACGTATGTGTGTGTGTGTGAGTGTGTGTGTGTGTGTGTATGGGGGAGAGGCACATGTCTGTATGGACAGTTAATGAATATGATATATAAAGAAGACAGTGATGAGAAATAAAAGCAATGCTTTCTACGATGTTTTGAAAAATGTGACCACTTGTGAAAATGCATGTAAGTATTACAGAAGGATACACTCTAAAGAGCAAATGAGGATACATTAAGAAACCTCTCTGGTGGCCAGAAACGGTCCCTGGTGTTTGGCGCTCAGGTCCTGCCACCTGTCTGGGTGGCCAGTAGGGACTACTTTCCCAGTACCTATGACTTAGCCATGTGTGACAAGTGGGCCCCATCTTACCAAAGAGAGACAGCAGGGACTGGAGAGCAAAATGGATGGTTCGTCGATTTGCTTGTTTTCCGGTTTTCAGAATCACCTCTTCCTGGCCAACTTCACAGAGATCAAACCCTAGAGGAAGAAACATCAAAGACATTCATGTCTACTGGGAAGGTTCAGGCCCTCAATGGGGGCTTGTGAGAAGCACGTCTTCTTACGACTTCCTTGGGTGCCTGCCTTGCCACGCTGTCACCTTCTTTATTGCCTACTCCAAACCCGCTCCTATGGGCTTTCACCTTCACTGTTCAAAGTTTGGGTTTTACCTCCTAAATCCAGGCAAGAAATGAAGGCTGATCCCTCCACTGGAGATGTTATTTTCATTAGACCACAGGGAAAGTCTGACCCCAAATGTAATGGGGAGGAGCACTGCATCCACTCTACCCTCAGCATACGCACAGTGGCCTCTTGTCTTGTTGTCCCTGGGGATGCCATCCTCACTGGCCAACTTTACTGAGGCCACTGGTCAGCTCTACTTCTGCCCTTCTCTTGGACCAAGCACAGATTTCCTAGTCTGTCTTCACACAGCTGTACATATGAAAATCTTTTACATAACAGGACTGAAGGCTAGAAGGGGCCTTTGCGCTGGGCTCAGTTCCCTTCTTTTACAGAGGAGAAAATTCAAGAAGTGAGGTGTCCAAGATACCAAGGTAGTGAGAGGCAAACCATGATTTAGTACCAAGAGTTAATTCTTCCTACCACAAAACGTAATTACAAGAATGTCAATCTCTTCTTTTACAGAAGAGCCAATACGTGGGGCAGTTCACACGAGACACGGAGAGATGCGTTCAGAGAAAGAAGCGGCCAGTTCCCTTAGCACTTGGTGTCACATTTTGTAAAAACTGCCTGTGAGTGGACAAGCACCTGCCTTGTCTGTTGCAGGTCATGGGCAACTTGAAGGAAAGAAGCGTGTGTCTACAAATCACAGTGGGTGCAGGTGCTACCGGACGGGGCCCTAAAGGATCAGTGCCAGCTGGGGGACCTCAGTTCTGAAACCATCTAAAGAAATGCGAGCCAATGCCACGGCCCAACTGGTGCCTCCTGTCAAAGCTCCCGGTGGGTAATGAGGCTTCCAAAAGGCACAACAGGGGACGGAAGAGTCCCTCAGCAGGACACTGGCTCCTGTGCTGACATCAGCAGCCTGCCTTCCCCGGGGGGAAAAGAAGCAAGCCAACCAAATGGGTGTGAAGCAGTGTGTGTGTCTGTGTGTGTCTGTGTGTGTGTGTGAACATCAGTCAAGCATCTGCTGTGTGCCAGGCACTGTGCTATGTGCTGGGGCACAAAAAAGCACGAACCAGCCCCGGCCCTTAGAGAGCTTACGATTTAATCGAGCAGACGACGTGCAAGTGAGTATGTACAAAGCGAGCTACATACAGCCTAATAGGAAATAATAGAGAGAAGGCACTAGAATTAAGAGGGGTTGGGAAAGGCTTCCAATAGAAGGTGGGATTTGAGCTGGGACTTGGAGGAAGCTGGAGAATCCAGGAGGTAGAGCAGAGGAGGATGAGCATTCCATGGGGGGGACAGCCAGAGAAGATGCTCAAGAATCAGGAGAAGGGAGAAAGAGTGACAGACAGAGAGACAGAGACAGAGAATGAACGTATATGTGCAAAGCCCAGGCATCCACCTGAACCACTGCACTAAAGCCCACAGGCAGACAGTGATGGGAGGATCCAGAGTCTTTGCCACAGAACAGTTCTTGGTAAAACAAACATCTCCAGCTCTGTAGAAGGCTCTCGGGTCCAAAGGAGATGACGTGGATTTCCCATCCGAGGCTCCCCTCCTCCATTCACTGAGTACAGGTCAGAGGGTGAAGGTTGGCACAGTCTAGGAATGACTAGACCACCAGCTGTAGCTGCAGAGTCTAAGCCTGAAAGCAGGCAGACGCCCAAAGAAACGCAAGGGCAAACCGACTGTCTGAGACTGACCTGATACCGGGATCACCTAGTGAGGGATTTCATGACTCAAGAGTTTACAGAAAGACGTGATCAAGAAAACCACGATGGTTGTTTCTTTTTTTTTTTTTCCTTTCAAGCAAAGCCTGCAAGATCCCAGAATGGTGAAGCAGGGCTGGTCCCTGGATGCCAGGGTTCAGCACAGTAGCTCCTAGGGCTTTGGTTGCTATGAGAAGTTTTCCTATGTGAGTTTGAGAATAAACAATCCCTGAAATCTGTAGAAATATGTCCTGAAACTGGATTAAAACAAGACTAATAATAAACAGGGCCAGGCCAGGCCTTGTGGAAAGTGGGGGGAGGGGAAGGAAGAGCTGAGAGATGACCAACTGTCTGGACAAAGTGGCCACTTCTGCCAGAATACGCTGCCCAAGAGAAAGAAACTTCTGGGCTCCTGGACAGCTTTGTTTGTTATCAGCTGACGCAGGTCTCAGCTTGGAGTCTTAGGAAGCACCATTTCTCTGTGCCCTGAAACCCTCCGATGAAGTCAGTTGTATTCACAGAGTCAAAGGCCAAATGTGAGGCTGCGGGGACCCTGGAGGTGCCAGGCCCTTCACAAGATTGTGTGTGTGTGTGTGGTGGGGGGAGGTGCTTTCTGTTCTGTCTAGTTCTGAGGGGCTGAAGGAGATCACTGGCCCATGCACTAGAAAGGATCCAACCTCATCTAACGGAATAGGAAACTGAGGCCCTAGAGGTTTCGTGAATTTCCCAAGATCATGCAGACAGTAAGCTGTGGGTCTCTGGACTCCAAATGCAGTGTCCTCTCCACTATCTCATGAGCTCCAGAGCCAATCTTAGGGGCAGAAGAAGCCTTCCTTCTAAGCCCTCTGGTCCAACCCTCGATCTTATGCATGAATCCCCCCCATGACTTCCCAGTTTTGCTTAAAGAGCTCCAGAGAAAGGGGTGAAGCACCTCGGCCTTGGAAGGGCCCCCCAAGTCCACCTAGTGCAGAAAAATCCTCTTTGCCATATCTCCGACTCATATTGTTGGGCTTCTTCTTGAAGGTCTCTGCTATGGAGGAACCCACGACCTCCTCAGCAGCCCCTCCACTTGTGGACTAGTCTGATTGCTGCCTGACTCCAAGCCGTGATTGGTCTCTTTGAAACTTCACCTGTGGCTCCAGGCCCTGCCCTGGGGGGCCAAGCAGGACAAACCTAAGAATGAGTCCTAATTACCCTCTCCCCTCCCCCAGTCTTCTCTTCACCAAACTAAGCTAAATGCCCCCATTTCCTTCAACCGAGCCTCACGTGGCCTTGCACCAGCCTGGACGCTGCTTTAGACAAGCTCCAGCTTGTCCATGCCTATCTCAAAATGTGGTGCCTAGAAGTGAGCCCAAGACGCCGGCCAAGCTCTTACCAGGGCAGACTATGGAGATCTGTCACTTGCCCAGTCCTCACTTGAGGCCTCTCTGCAGCTCAAGCAGAAGCTTACTGGAGCTGTCATTTCACCCAGCTGACCCACATCCTGCTTGTGGTCCACTGAAGCTCCCAGATCTTTTTCAGATGAATTACCATCTAGCCACTCTTCTATCATGTAGCACTTGTCAAGTTAGGCAACTTGAAATTTACCCCAAATAAATTTCCTGTTACTAAATTCATCCCAACATTCCAGCCCTTGTCAGGATGTTTTTGGATCGTCATTCTGTCCTGCAGTGTTTTACAAATCCCTCCTGGCTTTGCATCATCTGTATGCTAAACAGCACAGGGCCAACTCCATTCAGTCTCCTTCAAGCTGGTGGTGAACCTTTCCTGACTACTCTTTAGGTCTGGCGGTCCCACCAATTCTGAGGCCACCTAACTGCACTGTCTTTCCATATTTTTTTTTCATAAGAATAGCATGAGATCAATCAATCAAAAGACATGTATTAGGCACTTGCTGTGTGCTGGCTGCTGGGGTAAAAAGACAAAAGCAAAACCAGTTTTGTTCAGCTCAGCCTTGACCTGAGCCCTTCTTAGCATCTTCTCCATGTATCCTGGGCATCACTTTCTCTTCCTCAGCCATTTTTTCTGCCCTCCTAAGTACAAAGTTCTTTCCTCCTCAACAGAAAAAAAGGAAGAAAAATAAGAGTTGTGCAGTTCCTCGTCCATTGTTTTCACCAGCTTTGGCCTCAGCAACCTGGACGCTCTTCTTCCAGGACGTACCAGATTGTCACAGTCCTCTCTTACTGGCCTTTGCCAGTTTCTCTGTGAGAACCTAAGGACTGCCCTCAGCATCCACGGCAGGCTCTTTAGGGACTTCCCTCCGTTCCTCCTCACTGGAATTTGTGCCTTTAGATTTTCATTGTGAGAGCTTCCCATCACTCATGGGCTGACATTGCCTGTAAAATTTTAGTCCATGAGATCTAACTGAGCCTTCTTCTGAGCCCTAGCACTAGCAATCATTCCTTCCTTTGGGTGATGGTTCCTCTGCCTTTCTGAAGGATGAGAGCAATATTAAAGCAAGTCAAGACACTACGAACTGCTCTGCCTTGGACACAGAAGTCTGGATAGGCATATCTGACAATGGGGAGGAGAAGATGATCTCCCCGCCCACGTTCCACAAGAGGCAAAGAATGACTCAGCTCAAGAGCTGAGAGCCAGCTGTCTTTGCTGCCCGAGGAGGTCACTATCCTCAGAGCTTTCCTGGATAGAGAGAATGTGCCTGTGATGTCTAAAGGGCCACCAGGGATATGGCTGACCTCTGAGAGCCCAGATGAGCACTTCTTTAATTCCATCCTTGACTGAAGATTGCTTCACACCTTTGACAAGGGCATCAAAGGTGTTCTCTTTCCTTCCAGCTAACCCTAAACTTTTTTACACCTTATCGTCCCTCTGGGATGGAGGAAGCCATGGCAGACCCACCTGGGGCTTCCCAATCAGCCCTCTCCCACACACTATAACTCACTAACCTAAGAAGTAAAACCAGCCCATTTTATGTACGGATGGCTCGAATGGTAGAGAAGGTTGCCTTGATGGTGCATGGAGCTGTTTGCCACAACCACACAAGGTCAGCAACCACTAAAGATGACTGGGTTTGAGAAGCTGGCATTCCCTTTGGCCAGTGAAATGCAGAACCCCATAGAGACAGTACTAGACTTAAGGTCAGGAAGACTTTGCCTCTGACACTTCCTCACCTATACATCTCTCAGCCTCAATTTCCCCATCTGTAAAATACCTGTAGCACCTACCTTAGAGGATTACCATGGCCCTCAAATGGGATAATGTACATAAGCGGTTTTGCAAACTTTATTTGTTTATTGTCAGTTATAATAATAATTGTCATTATTATTACTGGTCTTTAGAAAGTCCTTAGAAATCAGGCCTACATCCTCAGTCCACTTAAAAAGGTGGAGATCAAGAAAGGAAAAAGAAGGTTAGCTTTTCTTCCTGAGGCCCAAGAAATTCTGGCATGGGGACTCTGTGTCTCAGCAAACCCTGGCTTACAGTAATGAAGGATTGTTATAAGTGTTTTGTTTCCTTAAACAGGGGAAGAGTTTTGTCTTGTCAGCTGAAAGACCCAGATTCTTGAAGCACATGGCCACGAGGTGGCCCTTCAGGCCTGGGGGCTCCCTCCACACCACCAGCAGACAAGCCTACAAGACTTCCCTGGGTGAGCACCTGCTCTTGGCCCAGCCTTTCCTCATGAGTTAACAGGAAAATAAGAGAAGAGATGAGTCTTTAACACTGACTGAGAGGTTCATCTGCCTATCTGCTCCAGCATCACGGCCCACCTGAGGGTATTCACCACTCTAGGCCGAGGGAGCTATGCTGGGTTTCTACCACACCAAAATTCAGCAAATGTTTCTGAAAGAATAAGTGAAAAAAAGGAATTCAACTGAAGCAAAATCAGGGTCTTATGGGAGGTTTTGCTGAAGCCTCAGAATCACAGGATGGGGATTTTAAAACAAAGTATCAATAACATTGAGAAAAAATGTTGTTCAGTCATTTTTCAGGCATGTCCGACTCTCTGCACTGGTTTGCCTTTTCCTTCTCCAGTTCATTTTACAGATGAGGAAACTGAGGCAGATGGGGTGAAGTGACTTGCCCAGGGTCACACAGCTAGTCAGTGTGTGAGGCTAGAGTTGACTCAGGAAGACGAGTCTCCCTGACTCCAGGCCCAGCCCTCTACAACATCAAGTTTCTCTCAGTGAAGGAAGGAGAGGAGGAAGCTGGAAATGGGAGAATGACTCTACTACAGAAGGAAACGTTTTCTTACCTAGGGCTGCCAGGAACTCGTGACAGCCCGGGAGCCGCCAGAGCTGGACGCTGATGGAGACTTGGATCGGAGCCGAGGCAAAGTCCTGTTCCTTCTCTCCGGCTTGGAGCTGGACCAAGACCTGGTGGAGCTGGGAGACAGGGAAGAGGCGTCAGCATGGGCCACCTTGCTGCTCTACCCCAGCATTCATCAGCAGCACTGCTAATGTTTCCCTCGCTGCTGTTGGTGACAAGGAGACTGGCCAGGCTGGGCATGGGGCGGCATCTCTAAAAAGCCTTGCCAAACAGAGGGCCCTGGGTGGGGGGAGATGGGGGTTCGAGGCCCTCCCCCGACGGGCGCTGAGGCAATGAAAATGACACTCCTACAAGGCTCTTGTGGTTTTCTCATGCCGTCTCTCTTGACACCCTGGAAGGACGGAGTTATGACCATCCCCTGCCGAGGAAGGTGAGATGAAGTGACTGCTAGGAGGCTGACGAGGGTCAGGGGCAGCACAGCTGAGGCTGCCTCCAACTTCTGGGAGGAAGCCAGGTCTCCGGCCCCGAGATCACCCCCTCTGATGGACAACGAGGAGTCAGAGAAACATGGCGGGACAGAGAATGGCCGCTCCCCTTGCTGAACCCTGAAGTTGTAGTGCCCAGGAAGAAGAAAATGACAAAGCTCCCAAGCCTGGGCACAGCCGCATGTAGGCACAGCATGATCATCTATCTCACTGCCGTGAAAAAGCGTTCTCTGCCCTGGGACCTGAGGAGGAGCCCTGAGCAGGAGGCCAGCGCCAGTGAAGGCCAGGGACAGTCATGTGGAAACAAGCAAGCTTTCTGGAAGAGTTCCAGGTTTCCTGTCGTAGACCCCTAGAAGTGACGGGAATGGGTGGGAACGTACGGCTCTTATTTCTAAAATCCTGGAATGGATCAAAGGCTTGAGGTCCCCCGGGATCTGCCTGGTGCTCAGCAATTCCACCAAAGATAGACTGAAGAGACAAGAGGAGGAGCAGGTGGAGAAGCCTGTGCAAAGGGGAGCCTGAGAAGCGAGAGGCCCGGAGGACGCTACATGGGGGGCCTGGCTTCCCCCTCCGTCTGCTATGCCCAACGCCTCTCCACATGGGGACTCCTGACGGTCCTGGGGGCTGGCGCCCTTTGGCCATCTGGGGAAGCCTAGAGACCCCCTTCTCAGAGTTGTGTCTGGTGCCATGTCCAGAGCGAGATCAGTGAAAACAAGGGTAACATTTCTTTCTCATCCCAGTGCACAGGCCCCTGGGGGTCTGTGGACCCCAGCTTAAGAAGTCCCAATCTCTAGAGCCTAATGACTCGCTCAGCAAACGCCTCCCAGAGGTCATGTTGGGAACAGGGGGTTTCTTGGGCTCACCTGGATCACGGCTGCTACTTAGAGGGGTACTCACCATTCCAACCATATTTTTAACAGCCTTCAGCCAGCAGATTATTAGAAAAGGAAAGAGAAAGAGAGAGAGAGAGAGAGAGAGAGAGAGAGAGAGAGAGAGAGAGAGAGAGAGAGAGAGAGAGAGAGAGAGAGAGAGAGAGAGAGAGAAGGTGGTTTAGACTCAAGCATAGCTCATTGTGCCACATGAACTGCCCACTGCCATTAGCAAGCTCCATGTTGGGCCAACAGACCAGCAGCCACATTACAGCGTGTGCAGGGGTACAGTCAGGGAAGGGAGACAGAGGCAGGAGGGACAAAACAGGGACGGGATGGCAGCAGCCACACTGGGAAGCTTCACCTCTCATGGATGCTCGAAGGGCCCCACCTTGCCGTGACCCAGGCCGGCTGTCACTCACCCACTGTTCTCCAGAGGGGTCTGTCTGGGGTCGAAGGGAAACCCTGAACACTCTGGGACCCAGGGGAAGATGGGGGCTATCTTCATGCCGGTCTGAAAACAGCACAGCTCTGTAGAGATGTCGAGGACACATCGTCTAGCTGAGCATAGGAGCACAATCCCAGACAGGCCCCTGGGGGCAGGGGGAGGCCCCACAGAAGGCCCTGAGCTCGGGTAGGCTGGCCCCACAGACCTTGGGCCACCTTGGGTTCTTCTCTGGGGCCCAGTTTACAGACCTTCCCCTGGTCCAGTCTCCTCCAACTGCCCCCCTACCACAACTAGCCCCTTATCTCCTGGTTGCTGTTAGGAAAGCAGATGCCATGCACCAGTCAAAACATGTGAAGGAACGCAATTTCAGCAGGCATCTCTGAAGATGCAGAGAAAGTCACTGAGCTGGGCTGGGTGGCCATGGCGAGCCCTCTAAGCCAGCCCCATCAGAAGAAACTCCAGGGAGCCCATTCACCATCAAAGTTTGCCCCTGGATGAAACAGCTGTTATCTCCCCATGGAAACAGGTCTGTGGAAAAGGAGCCCAGCCCAGTGAGGACAAAGGGACAGCTGGAGGGACGGGGAGTCCCTAGGGGTGGTTGTGTTTGTGGCTTTGTTTGTTTTTCCTCAGTTGTTTATAATCAAAGATGACCAGGAAAACCTCTTTAGATACTGCCTTTTTCGGGACTGTCAAAGTCCTATGGCCTTCTGGGAATAAGGACCTGAACTTTCTCTCTCTTGGGCCTGCCCAGCACGCCTCTGTGTATGAGCGTGAGTGTTTGTGTGTGTGTATGTATGAGTATAAGTGTGAATGTGAGTGTTTACATGTATGAGTGTGTATGTGAGTGTGCGTGTATGTGTGTATGAGTATATGTATGACCATGAGTGTGTGTGTCAGTTTCTATGTGTGAGTATGAGTGTGTGTATGTAAGTATAAATGTGTGTGTATATGTGAGTGTAAATGAGTGTGTATATGAGTATAAATATGTGTGTATGAGTGTATATGAGTATAATTGTGTATGAATGTAAATGTGTGTATATATGAGTGTGTAATGTGTGAGTGTGAGTGGGCACGTGTGTATGAGCATGAGTGTGTGTCAGTTTGTATGTAAGCATGAGTGTATGTGTGAGTATAAATGTGTGTGTATACGTGAGGCTGAATGTATATGTGAATGTAAGTGTGTATAAGCATGAGTGTGTATGTCAGTTTGCATGTGTATGAGTGTGTGAGTGTAAATGTGTGTATGTGTACATATGTGAGTGCAGATGCGAATGTGTATGAGTATGTATGTGAATGTGTGTATAAAGCATGTATGAGTGTGTATATGTGTATGAGTCTGTATGCGTGAATATGAGTGTATATGTGAATGCATGTATGAACATGAGTGTGTGTGAGTATATATGTGAATATGTATATGAAGTGTGTATAAGTTCATATGTGTGTATGAATACGAGTGTGTGTGTGAGTCTGTATGTGTGAATATGAGTGTGTGCATGGGTGTGAGTGTGAGCCTCCAGGGAGGACGCAGGCCAGGCCCCCTCCGCCTCTTTGTCCCCACATTCATGCAAGACAGCAGCTGTGAAGGCGTGAGACCCAGGAGTGAGACAAGGTCAGGGCTGAGTGATCTTCCAGAAGGGGGGGCTTCTGAGGGAGAATACTTTTCTTCCCTTCCCCCCCCCTTAAAAAAGGACCCCAAACCCAGTTCTTCTTCAGCAGATGCAGATGCCCAGGTGGACTTGGGCATAATTACAAAGCTGCCATCAGACGTCCAGTCTTCCTTGGGTACTGTCAGTATGTCATATGAGACTCTAAGCTCCCTGAAGACAGGGCCCAGCATCCTCTACAAGGTGCTGGCTTAGCCTTTGCTGTAGTGGACTTTGCAGGAGGACCCCGGGCCACGGGCTATAGTCCTATTAAGTGGCCCTCATCCTTGCTTAAAGATTCTGTAGTGGGTGAAGCAGGGCAGCAAGGGAGGGTAAATAAAGTCAGGGAAGGAGGGGAGCATGTGGGGCTCCTGCCAGGGTGACCGGCTGAAGATTTCTCTGTGTCAGAACTATGAGATCCGGTAGGAATGCCCCTCCCTGGTCCCCCACTGCCACCCTACGTGGAGGCACTGCTACCCACCAGGGTTACTGCCTGCTCCTCCTTCCTCCCCTCCCAGGACATGCCTGAGTCCTTACAGGGCCGCCGTTCAGGGCAACGTGACTCCTGTTTCTCTCACCCCAACCCCCTTGTCTCCCAGCCCAGGACAGCCGCCCTGGGCCCCAGATGCCCAAGCTCTGCCTGCTTACCCGGCTGATGAGCTGTTCTCCCGCTTCCGAGGTAGTGATAAGTTTACATAGTGCCTGGAGGGCAGGGGATGGCAAACCTGGAAGGATCAGACAAGGAACCATTCTAGGTCCATCTGGATGATGCAGTGAACCCCGAAAGGGCGGCTCCCAGGGCCCCTGTTTTCCTCAGCCAAGGAGCCCCGATGGGCATGACTTTTCCACCGTCGGAATGTGGGTGAGTTGCATACTCCTTGGTGTTTGAACTAACTGTGGTGTGGGTCACGGGAAGGGGAGAGGCTGCTCACCACCTCCGGGCGGGCTGTCCCCCAGCCAGGTGCCAAAGTTTTGTGACCAAGTCGGGCCTCAGCATTCTTTTTCAAAGCCCTTGACGCTTACTGACAAGGCCCCCCCAGCGTCTTCACGTGGAGGTCACCACACTGGGAGGAGCTGATCTGGGGCTGAGTCTGCTGCAGCCCCATGGCCCGACCAAGCAGCAAATCCAGGCACTGGGCTAGGCACTTGGGACACAGATAAAAATGAGGCAACCGAGTCACAGGTTTAGAGCCAACCTAACCCAAGGCTCTCATCTGCAAATGATGCAGCTGTGACTCGCTCAAGGTCACAAGGTGATCGGGGAGAACCTGCATTCAAACTCCGGTCTTTTGACTCCAAATCCTTTGCTCTTTCCTCTGTACCTTATGGTCCCTTCCCTCAAGGGGCTTACCTTCTATTAGAGGACAAGGGAGGGGGTGTTAGAAACAAAAACCTGAGCCGAAGGCTCTCAGGAAGTTTCAGGAGGGAACTCTGGTGAGGTGGGAGAGGGTGAAAGAACCAGGGAGGGCTTCCCAGAGGAGGCGGCATCTGAATGAGGCCTTGAAGGCAGAGGAGGGTCCCACGAGGGTGACCCTGCCTTTGGGGAGCAGAGTTGGTCACTCAGTGTGGCCGGAACACAGAGGGAAGGAAATAATGTGGGCCAGGCTGAACTCAGGCTTTGTCTTTTCTCCTGCCCCGGGGGGGGGGGAGGGCAGGGTTAGACAGACAGTGCCTGTGGCTCCCACCCACCCACCCCAGGCCCCGGGCTGTGCCCTGCCAGTGTCCCCCCAGGGGGTCCGTGCCCGCCACTGGAGAAGAGTCCTCGGTGCCCACGGGCCTCCTCCAATCCAACCCAACAAGGAGCTTCTAAATAAATGCTAAAATGAAGCACGAGGGTGGCCTGTGCCAATCCATGCCTGAGCTACAGCAGGGTGCCCCACGTCTGCACAGGGAGATGGAAACTGGACGAGGAGGGGCTTTCCATGCACAGCAGAGGAATCTGCACTGGGTGCTCGTGAGGAGCGACAGGGTCCAGCCTTGGGGGCCTGAGCCAGAGAAGGGTGGTCAGTGAGGCGGGTGCTGCCATTGTCCAGACTGAGGGTGGAGGCTTCTCCCCCCCTGGGAGCTCCTGGATTCAGGGCTGAGGCACCGCTCACCTTTGGACCCCCACTGCCTTGTACCTTGTCCACACCTTATAAATGGTGGCTAAGAGCTGCCTGTTAGCCAAGGCAGTGGCCTTCTGTGGCCCGGCCTGGAGGTTCTCTGACCTTGCTCCTCCCACCTGCCCTCTGTAGTGGGGGGTGCAGGGAGGGGTCTCCACTCGCACCTGCCCTCTATAGGGGAGGATGGGGGTGTGTGTTGGGAGGGTCTCCACTCCCCTCGCCATGGCCCCCTTCTTACCCAGGAGGGACTGGATGGTGGTGCTGCACTGCTGGAGCCTCTCGCCAGGGTCAGAAGTTGGAAAGAAGACAGCTGCGGGCAGCCCACTGGCCGGAGGGTCCAGCCTGAAGCCGACGGCAGTGAGGAGGGCCTGCCAGCCGGGGATGCCGCCCACTTTGTTCTCCACGCTCTGCTGGGAGGTGTACATGGCATTGCGCTGCCCATTCTGAATGCGCTGCAGGGACTTCTCCACCTGGGGATGCAGTGCAGACTGGGCATGGGGGTCTGCCTGAAGATCATGCTGCCCAGGGCTGCCCACAGCCCTCCCTGCCCTGGAGACTGCGGAGCCAGCTGGGGTCCTTTCACCTCCTGGGTCACCCACCTCCTGCCTTGGGCTGAGCCTCCTGACCACAGGTGATCAGGGCCCTCTGGAGGGGCTGCAATCAGGCAGATTAAACCTTTCTCTTTCACGCTGTCCTTATACTTCCCCCTTTTTCGTAGCTGATTCACCCTACCTCTTGTCTGTCCACAGGGGTTTGCGTGTTGTCTGCCCCTTAAACTGTGAGTTCTTAGTGAGGCACATAGTAGATGCTTTATAAATGCTGACAGTGCTGGAGCTTGGCCCGAGGGCAGTTGAGGGCCTTCCCTGTACACAGATGGGATTCCGCTGTGCTGGGGGGCTGAGATGGAATCCAAGGCATTCTCCCCCTGGCACACAGAGCTGTCAGGTGCTCTGGTCAGGGAGGGTGGGCTGCCTGGGACTCTGAGGGCTGTGCACTCAGTGATGTCCTAATCACACCCAGAGCCGGAAGTCCTGGCCAGGGGACAGATGTGGGGGTGTATGCAGCTTTCACTAATGGTTTTCCTTGTTCAGAGAGGTCTGTACAAACCCATCTGGCCCCAAGCTCGGGGTAGTGGGGCCAGCCGCCCCAAACACAGCAGGGCTTCAGTGAAGCTCTGACGTTACTAGGAGTGGCAGCTGGATTTGGCCAGGATGTTGGCTGACAGTACCCTCAGTATAACTCTGTTCTAGGGGACTCCCCCTGACCAGCCCACCCCCAGGCCAGCTTTCCTGGAGCTGCTGGTAGGGATTAACCTGACCGGCAGCACAGAGGTGCTTCTTTCCCACATGACAAAGGCCGCTGAATGCCCAAGCAGATCCAGGGAGCCTCCCGGGTGTGAGGACCAATGGGGCAGGAGCTGCCTCTGTCACTCCCTTCCAGAATGACCACAAGCAAGTAAGCGGCTTCCATTCTTGGGGCTGTTATTTCCACATCCGGAAGTCTTAGAGATTAGGTTAATAGGCACCTACTATGTGCCCAAAAGGACAGTCTCTGCCCTCGGGGGCTCATGTTCTGCTGGAGGAGGGGATCCAGCAGATATAGAGATGCAGTAACCGGGGGTGAGCACTCCTGGCTGCTGGAGGGAGGAGGGGCCCTCCCTTTGGGCTTCCCAGGAAACGCTTCTGTAAGCGCAAAGCACAAGTTCTGTCTAAAGCTGACTGTGGTGGAAGGAGCTTCCTGAGTCGGGCCTCCAGCCTTCCCCTTTCCCTGGTGGGGATGAGATGAAAACCCTCCTTCCATTCTTTCCCTGCCATCTTCCACATTCTGCCTGCTGTGAACTGGGGGACCACCATGCTACGCTTTCAGCATGGGCCTAGACCCATTGACCCGGAGGCTCCCCAGGGAAGGGCAGGGTTTCTGCTGAGCCACCCTCTTACCAGATGGAGCAGCACACGTAGGGCATCTCGGGCTCTCTCCGGGTGCTGCAGAATCTCTGTCAGGGCCTGGCCAATGAGGGACGAGGGGCTGTTCAGCTTCACATCACTGCCTATGAGCAGGAAACCTGTGGAAGGTATGGGAAGAGCCACGTGAGTTCCCTTGGTCGGCTCAGAAACGCCTGCCCCTAAGTCTCACCCGCTAGGCCAGAACTTCCCCAGTCTCTCCCATATTGTTACCTGGTCATACACATTTGCCTAACATGGGGCTCAGCATGGCTTTGCTCTTTGAGGAAATGAAATGTGACATTTTGGAAAGGGAAGCACTCCTGAGGATTCATGGGAGGGCTCAGGGCTGAGGACTCTGATGAGCCTCTTGGCCCCTCACACAAGCTATAAGCAACACCTTTCTGCCCAGCCCTTGGGAGTCATTTCCTGAAGTTTACATTCAGACCACGCATCCTTTGGGCGATCCTTTCCATCACTGTAGGCCCTGAGCTTTTCCATCCCCTTTCCAGACTGAAAAAGGCTCATTTTGGGGAGTGGGGTGGGTGGTATGCTTTCTGTCCCCTTGATCATCTGAGCTAAACTTTCATGGCCTCTTGTGAGAGACCAGCGGGCATGGTGGTCAGAGGGCACAGAATGTTTGGGGTCCAGGTTCTGCCCAGGGATCATGGGATTGGCTGGGTCACGGTTTGGTTTGCCCTGGCTGATTTTCCATGTTCTCAGCGATGATCAGCACAGAACTGGGTTTTTTGGTCACAGCAGCGCATTGGGCAAGGGTCATGAAGGAGCAGCTCTGGATGAAGAGGGGGCACAGACCAGTGGAAAGAGCACAGGACCAAGGGTCGGGAGACCTTCGCCCCAGCACTCGGCTCTGCTTCTCCCTTACCACCATGTCGCTGACTCTGACTCCATCGTTGGCTTCTCTAAACCTTGTCTTCCTCATAGGTCAATAGCAACGTTGGCCTAGGGAGCCGCTAACATCCCTCCCTGCTCCCAAATGCTAGGATGATGCACGTCTGTGGCTCCCAGTTCCCCCTTTCTGGGTTCGGGTTAACACAGGGCCCTAGCATCCTACACAAAGAGCTCAGATGTGTCCTAGAATGCCTGAGGCATGGGCACGGGACCCGCTGGCACAACGCCATCTGGGGAAGAAAACAAGGGACCAAGAGTTCTCCCTCGGCCTCCCCGGCCAGGACCTCAGGACAGTCTGGTAGGCAGGGGGGGCTTCTTGTCCGCTGCATGCTGGGTCTCCTGGTCCTTTTTGAACTAGGAGGGATGCAGCGTAACCTCCGGAGCGCCCCACGAGTCTGAATCACCCTGAATGTCAGCCAGCACAAGGATCACTCCTCGGGGGGATTAGCGATCACGTTTCTGGGGTTTATTTGAAAAGTTAACATAAAGCACATCCATTTCCAGACCAAGGTTTTTGTTGTTCCTTTCTGGTGATAAGCAGAACTGGCCATGGGGAGAGTGAGGACGGGCATCTATCGAGTCCCAGTATATGGGACTTTCTGCCCACGACCAGAACTGTCAGGCTGTCAGAGGCACCTTCCATGGCACCCAGGGATTTCTGCTTTTGTGTTTCTAGCTCCAAGGATGACGATGATGGCCCAAAGCCACACTGGGCAGCAGGACTGAGAGAGCGCAATTTTTGAACTTTGCCTGGAGCACACGAGAGTCTTGGCCTAGATCAGGGGTGGGGAACCTGCAGCCTTGAGGCCACATGTGGCCTAGACCTTGCTGGAAAGGATGAGGAATGACCAATAAGATCATACTGTGGGCACCTGCCTTGCTCAGCTGGAGAAAAAAGGACCATTATGAACATGGCCGGGTGCTGGGAGGTGGTCCTGGAGCATCAGAGGCTGCCCAGGTAGAGGACATCGTCATGATGGGAGGTCTCTGCGCTTGAGGTCAATGTGTGGGGGCACATCCTATGGTCTGCAGGGCAGGCTGTAAGCACTGGCTTTGATCTTGGATGCATGTTTGAGGGTGTGGCAGTGCAGGCTAGATTCTGGCCTCAGAGTCAGAACTCCTGGGTTCAAGTGCTAACTTTGCCTTTTACTAACCCTATAACCGGTATTTAACCTTTCTAAAAATTACTGTAATTTAATTTTTTTGTATTTAACCTTAATGGGCCTCAGTTTCCCCATATATAAAACAGGGGCAACAAAACTTGTGCTAGGAATCTTAAAGGGCCGTCAGGAGGAAAGTTCTTACAGAAGGACAAACTTCTTACAGACACTGAGCTGTGTGACCCTGGGCAAGTCACAACCTCTGTTTGCCTCAGTTTCCTCATCTGTAAAAATAAGGATAACAACGACACCTCCCTTCCAGGGCTGTTGGGAGGCTCATATATGTAAAGTGCTTTGAAAACCTTAAAATGCTATATAAATGCCAGCCATCATCATTATTATTATTGTTATGACCGCCGTCACTATTACTACTGCAACATGACAACATTCTGAATGCAAACATGTCGCAGTGACAAAGCCCCTCACACTGGGGGGGACATCTGTGAATCACACGGCTGCCTAGTGACGCTTCCTGCGTGACCCATCTTGGGTCAGTCCCATTTCCAAAGCATAAGCGCTGAGCGTCAGGCTGGAATCTCCCTTGGTTGGAGACAGACTTCCATCAGGAACACAGGAGAAGAAGAACATCCCCATCACAGGATGGGCGTGACACTGGAGCCCAGGGAAGATGCTGGAGGTCCTCCCTGCCTCCTTCCCGCCTTGTGGAGGCTGTGGGGGGCCCATCCCCGGCCCACACCTGCACACCTTCTGCAGGGCATCCAGGCCTTTGGCTCCCCACACAGGTGTTCCTGGAGCAGCTTTCTGCCCAGGTGAGCTCTGCTGCCCAGGGCCATGCTCTGTGCTGTGGAGAACCCTCGTCCTTATCTCATGTACACAAGCTTCCGAGGAGGTGAGTCAGGTGCAGGGGAGAGGGCAGGAGGCGTGGGTGGGGACGGCACAGAGGCATCTGTGTGCCTGGAGGGGCCGAAGAGGCCACTCTAAGTTTCTTTGGGTCTACGAGTCACAAGATGGGCCTTTAGTTCCTGGCTCAGATACGTCCTTGGGAAAGTCACAGCTTCTCTGACCCTCAGTGCCTTCACTGATAGAACAGGTACACCCCTGCTCTGCCCACCTTACAGGGCTTCTGTCAAGGTCCAGTGAGCCCACATTTGTAAAGCACTTTGTAACTGAAAAAGCACTATACAAAGGTAAGGGAGTTTTGTTAATAGACTTGGTGTAATGCTAAGAACCATGGGATTTTAAGTGACTCTGGCTGTCTCAATGGCAGAACCCTAACCCTGTTACACTGCCACAAGGAAGGCTGTGAAATCTCGTGTCTTATCACTGGTCAGAAATCTGGTCAATGGTTTGAAATTTTAAAATGTTGTTTGTTTGGTTGTGTTTTTTTGCTTCGAATAAACTCTTTCAGAAATCCTTATTGTCCAAAAACCATATTGTCCCTTCTGCCCTCCCCACCTGGGCCATATCCCATAACTGGACCTCCACCCAGAAGCCCAGGAGGCCTGCCCCAGGCTGTCCTGGTGCCCGGCCGGTCTCCAGGACCCCGTTCCTCCTACCTGCCCAGTTGGACGGGTGAGAGAATTGCTTGCTGCTCTGCACCCCCTTCATGGCCTCGCCCAGGGCAGCGCTGGCTCTCAGTCCATTCAGCAGGGAGGAATAGAACGCGTGGATCAGCATCTTAGAAGCAGCCACAGGGACCGGCCACAGGGACACCAGCACACACTGGGCCCCTGCGGCCAGGAAGGCTCGGGTCAGGCCGATGACCCCATCGGCCGTGACTCTGCTGCTGGACTCCTGATAGGAGCCCAGAACAATCAGCTTCCCCGGAAGCCGCAGGTCCAAGATGTCGGCAGCCGTGAGCAGGAACTCCTGCAGGGGCGGACAGTCCGAGATGCTCTCGGCGTCGCTGGCATCATCCTGCATCCGCAGGGACTCGGGAATCGTGTATGGGTTCCCAAAGGAGCTCCGGCTGCCCCCGGGGGTGCCGTCGGCATTGGGGGTGAGGACGAGGGCAGACAGCTTCCAGGAGATGTGGGTGGCGAAGTGAACGCACTCGGCCTGGGTCAGTGCGCTCATGACCCTCTCCTTGGTGGCCACTTGGCCCACCAGAGGCTGGCAGCCGAGCAGCTCAGATACCATGTAAGCTTCTTCTTCTGCCGAAGGTACTGGCCCCCACAGCCACCGGTCCATGACCGCGGAAGGGAGCTTGGGATTCCCAATGACCGCCGCCATCGACGTGGAGCTGGAGTAGGTGGGCACGTTCTTCCGCAGATGGGACTAGGACAAGAAAGAAACCAAGGTTAGTACAGCAGTGAACAAGTCTGGGTTCTGGTCTCCTTCCACCTGGCCTCTCTCTTTCTCAAGCTGTCCTCCACACGGCTGCTAAAATCACCTTTCTGAGGCTGAGATGGCTCTGTAGAAAAGTCTTCAGTGGGTCTCTGTGGCTGGTTGAAATAATGGGGTTCCCACCCAAACCCATTTTAGACTATTCCCTTTCATAAGCTGCCCATTCCTACTGCTCCCAAACTCAACTTTTCCTCATTTGTGTGTCTCTGCTTTTGCCCAAGCTCTCTCCCATGTCTGGGACCCTTTCTTCCTTCCTTCCTTCCTTCCTTCCTTCCTTCCTTCCTTCCTTCCTTCCTTCCTTCCTCTTCTTCCTTCCTTCCTTCCTTCCTTCCCCTTTCCTCTTCTTCCTCCCTCCATCACTCCCTTTTTTCCTTCCTCCCACCCTTCCTCCCCTCCTTCATCCCTTCCTCCCTTCCTTCATTCCTCCTTCTCTCCCTCATTCTCTCCTTCCCTTCCTTCCTTTCTTCCTCCATTCCTTCCTTCTAACACAGAGAACAAGAAACGAGTTTACTTCAGTAATATCTGGCACAAGACACCCGACTTAGGCAGCTTTTCAGATTGATGTTTAAGTTGGCATATCTAATTTTCATGACTATGGAAAGCATCATGATTGACGTGAGTAGTAACATTGCCATTTGCTACATTTTATGAATAAGATGGGGAAGAAAGCCCAACAGTGAGACAGAAACATCAAAGGTGGCCAGCTGTCATTTGAGACAGACCCACTGACTGATGTGGAGTCAGGAACCCACCTCAGACCCTTAGTGTGTAACCCCTCCCCAACAGGTTATATCCCCTCTGTGGGCCTCAACTTCTCCAACTGTCAGATGAGGGGCTGCCCTGTGGCCTCCAAAGTCCCTTCTACCTCGAGGACCCTAGAAAAGGGGCCAATAAGAGCATCTGCCTCACTGGGTTGTTTTCAGGATTAAATGAGAGGATGCAAAGGAAGTCCCTTTTAACCTGGAGGTGCCACATCAACACCCGTTATTTTTACCATTGTGCAGATGCGGCTCAGCGAACATCATAAAAACAGGGTGTAAAAGTGGTATTCCCTTCTACAAATGGGGCACATTTACACACATCTAATGACTCTGCCCTTAAATCTATGAGTCCATGGCGAGTCGTCCAGCACAGGCCTTGGCAGCTAGCGAAGCTTAGCTTCTCAGACTGCCTCTACCAGCCAGCAGGTCCCCGCCTGTCCACCAGACGGGAGGCGGCTGAATCATTTGGGAGCAGTAGCTCCAGGATGGCTTGTCGCACAGGGCTCAGGATTTCTGTGGGTCACTCTACAAGCAGTTTGGATAGGGACATGTAGGGCCAAGGGGAGAAGGCAGTGTAGGCCGGCCTGGGGTCAGCTATAAAGGTATCTGGGTCTTGAGCAACGATGGAAGGGATTCTGTTCTAAGTGCAAAGACCAGGGTGGAGTCAAATGCATTATCTGAACAGATGGGCAGCCAATGTTAGGCGTGAGTAAGGGCCAGAGCCCAGATCTGCAGGGAGGCAGACCGTTTTTGCCTCCCTCATCTCCCAAGGCTCAATCTTTCCCCACTTTGATCTGGGTCACGGATTGAGACCCATGGGTCTGCTCCTTGGAATCTGATTGATTTCTTCTCCTTTCATTTTAGGCCCTGGTCTGTTCTCTGTAATCACATTTACTTGCAACAAAATAGGTATACAAGAGGCATCTAACAGACATGGATGGGCTCCCAGGAAGGTTCTTTTTTTCTTTCTTTTTCTTTTTTTTTTTGGTGAGGCAATTGGGATTAAGTGACTTGCCCAAGGTCACACAGCTAGTAAGCTTCAAATGTCTGAGGCCACATTTGAACTCAGGTCCTCCTGACTCAAAGGCAGGAGCTCTATCCACGGAGCCACCTAGCTGCCCCCAGGGAAAGTTCTAAGCATATTGTTTGTGGCATCTGGTCAGATTTCTGTGGATAAAAATGGAGCAGCTGCTTCCCTGGGGTTTCCAGTCCAGCCTGGAACCTCTGTGTCCTGTGGGATGATTCCAGTTGGAACTCAGTGACCCCTGGAGATGACCATGAAGGAGCCTCGAAGGCCACAAAAAGAGGAACCAGCGAAGCTGAACTGAAGGAGCTGCACGGAGTCCTATGGGCCGTTCCTGGCCTCCAGGCAGCTCCGTGCTTACATCAGACCAGGAAGATGAGAGCTCTTCCCCACCATGGAAGGTGGGGGCATCTTATCTGTTGATAACTCAGCTCTGTCTTGTTCCTGGGAACACGGCGGAGCGGGCCAGGGGAATGAGGCCTACCTTGGAGGTGGGGCTCAGGGCCCGGATGGAGGGCACGGCGATGAGGGTGAAGCGCTCATACAGATACTCATTGGAGGCGCTCCCTTTCAGGAGGGCAAATGGAATGAGGTACAGCTCTCCTTCCAGCACCAGGACCAGCTGTCGATGGCGCCCCACGGGCCCGCTGGAGTGCATCAAGCCCTAAGGAGGAGAAGACAGGCACACGTTATGTCTCTGCCTAGAAGCTTTCAAATGGCCACATGCATCTGGACTGAAACGAATCTATCAATGAATAAGCAGATCTGAAATACTAGCCCAGGAGAGTGATCCATGGATTGGCACCGGCCCAGACAGACACACACCAAAAGTGGTCTAGGGACAGGGCTTGAGCTTGGGGGTGTCCAGCTCAGGTAATGAGAGGCTGAAAACACTCATTCAGCCAGTGCAGGATACGGAGCTGGGGCCAAAGCATCACCACAAAATTCCCATCAGGGTATGGGGCAGATAAGTCTTACAGCAAAGAAACTGTGCTTTTATGAAATCGGGAAGGCATATGTTTGACTGAAAAAGAGCTAAAGGTCATGGTGGGCACACAATTTGTGCCGCCTCTCCTCTCTGAGCAGGATTTAGACCATGAGGCAATCCTCTCATTATGCGAAGCCCTATCTGCGCTAGGATACGAAGCCTGGTTCAGTGTTCCCCGACTCAAGAGAGACGTGGAGAGAGGAGGAAAGACGAATTATGAGAAAAGGTTGTGGGGACGACGATGACCAATTCTTCCCTTCTAGGGAAGGAGGCGGGGCGGAGAGAGAAGCAAAGGGCACAGACCGAGTCTCTGACCTTCAATGACCCTCCCAGGTCCCCTCTAATCCTCTAAGGAATGTGCTTCTCCTCTGCTTTTGTGGTATTTTTTTAAACGGCTGTTTAGCCCATCTCCCAGGGGTGTTATAGGACTTAATTTATTAATGTTACGTAAAGCACTCTCAGCTCCTCAGAGAAAGGTAGCTCTGAGATAAAAGTGAAGAGAAAGCTTGCACCATTCTCACCCTGCCTGGGACATCCACTACCTTTAGTTTTCTAAAGAAGGGGAGATTTCTTTCAAAAAGACCCGCTCACCCAGGCCATGAGAACATTGATCGAAGAAAAGTGAGCAAGAATTGTAAGACGGCATTCAATCCAAAGGAGGGCTTGGGACAAAAGGAGAGTGGGGGCAGGGATGTGGCTGCAATTCCAAGAGGCGCCGGGCATCCTGGGAAGCAGCCCCCGTGGGGGACGGGTGGCTGAGCCGGCTGTCACTCGGGCCTCTCGGCCACAAGGAGACCAAAACACCGGCTCACCTTCCGAAATACAGCTCGGCCAGAGGCAGATCAAGGAAAGAGATGCTCTAGTCTGAGAGGACGCAGAGCTGCTGATCTCATGCAATTCCCTGTTTCACTGTGGCTCTCTAGAGCCCGAAGCTTCTCCGGCAGGTGCCTGCCTGCCCAACCATCACTCTGACACACGGCTGCCTTGGGCACCGGCCTATCCCTCCGCCCGTGAAGGCGGCTGCTCCATCTCGACAGATTGGTTACAAGCGCCTGCTGGCCCCTGGCTGCTGCGTTTGCCATCTCCCCCCTCTGCAGAGCCCAAGGTCCCACCAGGGGACTGCTGTTTTCCAGAGGGGGGGGAATGTGTCTCTCTCTTCCATTTGACTTCCTGCTCAGGGAATTTGGCTGAAGGCGCCGTGATCTCCGCTAAGCCAGAGTGACATGTGCCTGGCAGAATTTGCAGGCTATAGGGAACCCCCCGCAGTTTGACTTTTTCCCCCTACTCTTTTTGCATGCAAGGGTGACATCAATAAAATTATTAGGCTAATTTGCATTTTGCATGCCTTCAAGAGCTATTTTCGAGGATGAGTTCAGAGCAAACGAATCTGTTCAAAGAAAACCAGGAGGCAAAGACTTCGGTGGTAACTCTTGCGTACGATGGCTCCCCAGCGCCACCTGCGGGGATGAACCTCTGGGCTTCAGGAGGCTTCATCCGGCAAAGATCACCGCAGTGAGGGTCAGCGGACTTGGGTTCTACGTCCAGCCGGACCTAGTTACCCAGACAAGTTACTCACGTCTCTGACCGGCTCTCAGCACCTTCTATAAAAAGACGGGCGTGGGTTAGGCGATTCCAGCTCTAACAGCCGTGGTCTTAGGATCACTCATTCTGCCTTCCTCCCAGGGATCCAAAGAGACGATAGATGGGGAAATGTTTGGAAAGCCCCAAGCACAGCCCAAGAGTCACGAACGAGAAGATGAAGGGTGAACGGGAGGATCGGCCCGGGCTCGGGGATCGGGTCAGGCAGCTGCAAAGAGGGGAAAATGCTGCTTGGGGCAGGCCCTCTTGTCGACAGCCCGGGCCCCTCCAGGGCCTGTGAGGAGCTGCCAGCCTCTGAGGATTCTGGGCTACCTGCCACAGACAAAAACAATGCCGAGGCACGAGCAGATGCCGTCACCCGGCCTCGACAAGCGCTCCCTGCTTTCCCGCCAATTCTGCCCCACCCCCTCGAAGGCCAAGAGCATCCTGGAACCTGTTCGCTTCACACGGGCTTATCCTATTCAGAGACAAAGTTACAAATAAGGTCACATTTAGCGAATGCCTAAAGGTTTCTGAGCTAAAGCTCTCCCGTCCACAATGTCCTCAGGTCGAGCTCTATTTAGGAAAAAACACTCCTGTGCAAAGCATCATCTCCGAAGTGCTGAGCTAAGATTTTCCCGCAAAACCTTATTACCAGACCCAGAGTCTGAAGACGCATTATTATTCCAGTGCAGTTTGTGAATCCTGTCTGATGAGTCGCTCCTGCGTCATGCTAGGCCACCCTGAGTCAAACCTAACACACTCCAACTGGACTGGATCTTCCTGGCTACCCCGACACACGACCGCTCATCTTCCTGCACGAGCATGTCCACTTTGAAAATGATCGACCAACAGCATTTACTGAGCACCTACAATGTTCCGGCAGGGAGGATATCAGAGGCAACAAGAACGCTCTTCGCTCACAAGGAGCCTACGGTTCAGATGGGAAAACAAGATGTCCCATGGGAAGAAACTCTTAGGAAACAGGAGGGAATGACATCGCAGGACCATGACTGCATCAAGGGCTGAACCAGAGAACAAAGTCCTCGGACCTCTGCCCACGGCCTTGTGCTAGAAAGAAGAGACAGGACACAGAGAAGAGAGGCAGAAGCATTTCAGGAGGGGGAAAGAGCACGACTGAAAGTATAGAGGCCAGAGTGAGCATTGTGCGTGTGTGTGCGTGTGCACGCGTGTGCACGTGTGTGGACAGTAAATGGATCGGAGGCTTACGCCTGGAAGAAGTGGGAAGTTAAGTCTGGACTGCTCAGACAGGGCCAGATTCTGGAGGGCCATGAAAGCCAGGCCGAGGACAATAGCCTCCATGCTGCAGGGGAGGGGGAGCCGTTGTAGGACGTCAGGCAGCAAGGATTGCCAGGCACAGGTGCGCAGGATGGAAGGTTAACAGGGAGGCCAAACCAAAGGTAGGAAGAGAAACTAGGAGACGAATGCAATGATCCACATCCCCTAGACATGGGTCATAGGGGTAGAAATGGAGAAATATGGCCAAGGCAGAAGTGACAGGATTTGGCGGATGTTCAGTGACAAGGGCCAAGAAGAAGGCGCGATCCAAAGGACTCCAAGGCTCTCAGCTGGGAGATGAAACAACCTTCCCCCTTTTCCCTAAACTTTTTGGAATTGAGGATGTGTGCACCACACCGGGAGCGGCTGGCTTAAAACTGTATTCAGAGTCCAGCCCAGGCCACGTCCTCCAGAAACCGGCGCTATTAAGACGTTTATGAAAATAGCGATTACGACAAAGGAGGCTCTGTGATGCACATAAATAGGAGGAATGGGGGCCAAGCATCCGACTGACAGCAGGGAGAGACGTGATTTACCAGGTTGGACTAGAACGAGCCCTTATCAATCGTCTGCTGAGCACTGTCTCCAGGAGAGAAGGAGATCTGCTCTGATCCAAAATGGACCGGCAAATGGAAAGGAAAGTGAGGTCTCTGAGCCAGCCACACATCACCTGGAAGGTGCTCCTCCAAGAGTCATTTCAAGGAGACTGGCCCAGAGGCCACTCCCCGCTCCCCAGCCCGGGCTTGGGAAGAAGCCATGGAAAAGGCCTGGCAGCTCTGTGGAGCCCTAAGGACGCATCAAGATTAGCGATTTCTTCAGTGACCCCAGTGACAGGACCCCTAAAGGGCCCATAAACTGGCTCTTTCGAAGCAAGGCACCAGATACCAAGAGGGTAGCACCTTCACAGGTATTCAGGAGTCCTGGGATACAGTGTCCACAGACACTCCAAGCAAGAAGGGAGGCCAGAGAATGGCTAGTTTCTCATTTGAGAAAACTGAGGTCTCAGTACATTATGTGACTTGCCCAAGGTCACGCTGCTTGTCTTTTGGCTCCTCGTTCAGTGCTCTCTCCACAGCAGAGTGAACCCCAGGCTCTGTGATTTATCCTTTTCTGTACCATGAGGGCTTGGGAATTTTTTTTTTTCCTAGAGCAGCATGTATAAATCTCTTGGAGGAAGAATACCTTGCCTCCTGCATTTTTATGACTATAGACCACTTCTGACCTCCAAGACTGTTCTGGGCAGCTGATCCCTGGGTAAAGTCAGATGGCAGCATTAGCAATATCACCACTCACTGTGCTGACAGAAAAAGTTACAGAGATATTACAATCATCTTTCCTTTCTGGCCTCAGTTTATTCAGATGTAAAAAGATGGCCGAGTTAGGCAATCTCAAAGGGTCCTTCGATCTCTGACGTTCAACATCCTACATTCTAGGGGCTCTCCCATCCCTCGTTCTATGTATTCTGGCCCCTCCTAGCTGCAGCACTCTTCATTCTATGGTCCCGGTGCTGGCCTTCTCTGTTGTTCCAGTTTTCACATACAATACTCTGTGTCAAACTTCTCTTAATAACTCCTGACTCTCCCAGTAGAGTTCAAAACTTTTCCAGTAAATTCCCATTTGTCTAAATGGTTGGAGGGGGAAGATAAATAACTGAATATTCTGATAAACTGGGAAATATCATATAAACCAAATATATCAGCCATCAAATTGCAAACAATTTTAATACAATATAATGTTATTATTGCCAATGCTATACTGCAGAGTTGTCAAACATGCGGCCTGCGACACAATCGAGTGTGGCCCAAACCAGATTAAAATGTAATTGGGAAATATTTAACAAAAGAAATACAAATTCAATAAAACACAGATAACATTACAGTTTAAAACTAAGTCTCTCTGCAGCCCATGGGGATCCTTATGTACGAATTAGTGGCCATCGTTTCTATGTGAGCTTAATGCCACAGCTATGCTGAACACTACTTAAATTTTCTTGGATGATACAAAAGACATGGGCAAAAAACCAAACCATGTTGGTGTTTGGGCTCTCTAGTTGTTCGGATTTGAGATAAACATGTCTTTGCCTCAGGTAACCCATTTCAACAGGCAAAGGATTGCCCTGCCTCGCATGATTTTTAACAGGGCGGTTGAAGATGGTACGGGATGGTGGAAAGAGAAGGAAGGTCACATTTCATCACTGCCACTGGCAAGCTGAGTGGCCCTGGGGAAACTCTCTGAGCCTCATTTTCCTCTTTTAGAACACAAGTAAGTTGGATTAGATGATTTCCTGGGTCCCTTCTCACCGAGATGTTCTATGATTCTAAGTTGGGTGAGCTTCGATAGTGAAGTTTCTCTTTGGTCTGTGTTTTCTTTTACAACATGACCAATATGGAAATAGGTTTTGCATGATTGCACATGTATAACCCATATCAAATTGCTTACCATCTCAGGAAGAGGGAAGGAGAGGGAGGGAGGAAGAGGTTTAGAACTCAAAATAAAAAATAATGAATGTTAAAAATTGTTTTTACATATAATTGGGAAAAATAAAATATTTTTAAAAAGCAAGGTTTCTCAGAAAGCAAGATTTCCCAGAACCCACATGTTTTAACAGAAGAGACAAAAACAAGCCACCAGCTGGAACTGGCCCAAACAGGGCTGCACCACTCCACTGCCAAAACGAGTGGCGGTGACTAGTCTTTCAGCTTCTTTGGTCTACACAACGCTAACCAAGGCTCTCCCTCATGTTCCTACGGAGATGATGCAAGGATGAGGAGTCGGGCCTCACAGGGACGGAGCTGCCCTGTGTTCTCTGATGCGTCTGCTGCCTCAGTAAGGGGGAGGAGGGTGAGCGAGAAGAAGGAATTCTTGCATTTGGTTAACACTGAGTCAGCCCAGGGGCAAGGCTGGAAATTGACCTCTTGTTAACCATTCACCCAAAGAAAGCGCAGTGGGGCTGGCCCAGGTGAGAGGGCCGCTCGCCCTTGCTCCCTCTTGGGGAAGCCGGTGAACGTCCTCTCAGGGTTCACCATCCCTCTCGGTGCTACATAGACAGCCCACATGGAATTGCTTTCATTTTTTTCTCCTCCTAATCAGTTCTAGAAACGCTTGCAGTTCTTGGATGGTGTCTGCCCTCATTGGAATATCACTAGAGATGTCTCAATTAAAAAGAGATTAAATGGCCCATTGGTGACCCAACCCTTACCCTTGCAGCCACCTACGCCCTGTGCCACATCTTTCATTGCACTCTGGGATCCAGAGTTTAACATCTACATGGACAAAAATGGCCTGTCCCTCCCCAGATGCTTTAATCTCTTTCAAACACACACACAATTGCTATTTACATCATTAGCCCCCTTTTAAATTCCATTTAGAAAGAGACTGGCTTATTGCCCCATACCTTCCCTCACTAAGGACAGATCAGAAGAACAACTGTTCCCAAATACAGCGTGGCGGTGCGTGTATCTGAAGCCCAGCCTGAGTCCCCGTGTGGGGCCCTAAAGGTGCATCGTCTCACAGAGGTGAGGTCCCTGCCTAAGCTGAGGCAAAGCACCGAGGGTCTCTGCATACACGGGCTGGAAGCCACACCCCAACCTCACTGACTTGTTGGCATCAGGATTCAAGGGATTAACAAGGGTCTTAAGAACCTCTGGAGTGTCACTGATTGAAACCTCAGGCTAAGATAGGACAGCTGGTGTTTCTGATCACACTATTGCCTTCAGTGGGAGAACCCTGCTGGGCTGGTCTATAACCTTTGTTTTTGAAGCTGTAAATGCCGAGGATTAACTAGGCCAGAAGTGAAATGAAACCAAGGCCAGGTCAATGAAGGCTGAATAAATGGGAACTGTGGGCATCAGAATGATACTGGAAGCATCTGGACCTTGGTAAGAGAAATGGATCCTGGCCTCACAATCTGAGTCACCATGTCCCCCTCTCTTTGGTTATCTAATCAGAAAAACTCCTGGCCAGGAAAAAGGCCCAGGCTGGAAACTCAGTGCGTGTGCTTTCCAGGGGTGTGGGCCGGGGAGGGCAGGCGTCTGGTAGAGCTCCATACGTCACTTATTCTGAAATAGGAATTATGATGACATTCCACAAAGACCAGGGATGTTCTGCCTGGCTGCACAGGAGAACCGGGAACCATACAGAGGAGGGTACAGAGAGGCAAGTTCAGGCTTGATGTAGGGAAAACCCATTTCTAGCCAGTGAAGGCTGGCTCAGATAAGTGAGCTCTCTCTCCCTGGAGGTGTTTGGGAGGGGGTGATTTCCCCATCACTTTTTTGTTGTTCAGTCGTGTCTGACTCTTCATGACCCCATTTGGTGTTTTCTTGGCAAAGACACTGCAGTCATTTGCCATTTCCTTCTCCAGCTCATTTTACAGATAAGGACACTAAGGCAAACAGGGTGAAGTGACTTGTCCAGGGTCACCCAGCTAGTAAGTGTCTAAGGCCAGATCTGAACTCAGGAAGATGCCTCTTCCTGACTCCAGCAATGGCACTCTATCCACAGCACCGCCTAGCGGCCTGCTCCATCACTAGAGGCACTCAGGCAGTGGCTAGGTATGGTGTAGAGGGCATTTCCTCCTGACATCCTCTGACATTCTCTGACATTGAGATGAGGACATTCATATGGTAGAAATGTTAATAGCGCTGGAGGATGAAGGATGTTGACTTCAGTCTCCCATTCACCACAGCTATTTGTGGCGAGGACAAACCCCAACATGCAGTGGAAAGAGCCTGGCCCTGGAGTCAGGGTTCGAATCCTATTTCTGACTTCACCTACTGGTATGACCATGGAGAAGTCACTCACCTCTCTGGGTCTCAGCACCCTCAACCCTAAGATGAGTAAGGCCACCCCTTCATGCCTTGAAGCTCCCTCCCAGCTCTGGCTTGGTCATCCAGGGACTCGGGAGGATTTGACCCCAAGGACATCCCCATAATAATGGGCAATCTCCTGTAACTGCAGAATCCATCTGCACGGATGCCCGCCAGGGTGCTCTTCATCTCCACCCAAGGCCTGAAGGGTGCCCTCTGAGGCAGCATTGGCTCCTTGCTGTAGGGGCAGCCTTTCGGATTCCCAGTGGTGGGGGACGATCACAGCTCCCCAAGTCCTGCTATTGGCCTGACAGCAAAGGACACCCATGGGTTCAGGGCAGAAGCCACAGCGGCGGATTCTCCTTAAGCAAAAAGTTGTCCGGGAGTGAAATGGTGCCTAAGGTCGGACCGTCCTGTGCAGCCCCTCCTCCCATCTTCCCTTAGCAACCAAGATGGGGCCAGGCAGCAACACTTGTTCACATAATTCTCAGCCCCATAGCAAGGGGCCAAGCCGGCAGTGAGGCGGGGCCGTGCTGCCCTCTGGTGGCCACACGCTCGCCAGCCGCTGCCTCAAGGAATCTCTTGGATGCCGGGTGACTGCAGTCTCTGGGGCCCCAGGACCCACCTCATTCGTCCTCTTACAGCCAGGCCGAGGCAGGGAGGCCCCAGAGGGTTAAGGGTCATCCTCAGGGTCACTGACAAGTGGTCAGCGGCAGCTTCGTGCTCCGTCCTGGCGTGGTTTTAGTGGGATGTGGCTGCCACGGCTGGCAGAGGCTGAAGCAGAGCCGAGGGGCCTCCCGGACGTTATGCCTGGGACTCTCCTCCTCCCCATCGGGCTCCAGTCACCCCTTCCTTCCAGCGGGCGGCACCTAAGCCTGACTGAAATGACAGGACCAAAGGCTTCTTTTATTCGAGTGGAGAGGGAGCCGAGGAGAGGCGTCAGTGAACCAAGGCTCAGTTCCAAAAGGTCTTATTCAAGAATGGGGTCCCTCGGTTTGCTGGCATGGCTTGGCAGCTGGCCAAATTAGGAACTCCTCCACTAGAATGAGTCTTTCCCATGTCTCGGTTACGGCAGGTGGCATCCCTCATGTTGGTCGGAGATCGGATCCACAGCAGAGCTTGCCAGACTACCTATACACTCTCTGAGGGCAGGGACCGTGCCCGCTTCGTCCTTTGATGTCCCCCAGGGCACACAGGATGGGTGTTTGAGACAGGCTTGGTGAGTGAGTGAAGTAAAAAGTGCCAAGACGCACAAACACGCCCCAAACAGGCATTGTAAATCCAGTCCCCGCCAGTGCCTCGCGGCACAAGTAAAGTGCGAATGAGGATGTCCAGGAGGGTGGTGATACCCTCATTTGCCTATAGTGCCGTCCTTGGGTTGTGCTGAATTACCCAAGACTTTCTGGCCACAGCTTCTGAGAGTGACTCCATCAGACCAAGGCAGACCCTGGGTCCTCTCATTAGCTGAAAGATGTACTCAGAGCATTGCTCTGACTTATTTAAGCCCCTGTGGTTCCACGATTCTGCACTCTCCTAAGCCCTTTGTAGGAACAGCTAGATTTCGAGATAGGAGCTGCCACTTATCCTTAGTATATCTTGTTCTTTAAGTCATGGGGCAAGGTCTGGAGGGAGGAGAGTACTCCCCAAACACAGCACTGGTCTCATAAAGCTCTTGTTACTGCCTTAAAGAGCAGCTCAGACCCACCGAGCGTCTGCAGGGCTAGAAATGCTCCCCACCAGTGGTCGAGCCTTGGCACAGCAGCCTGCTCTGGGTCCTGACTCGCCCCCACATGTACTGAGCTTTCCCCAGCTCTGTGACCAAAGCCCCGAGCTGAGGCAGCTTCGCTGTTTCCACTCCAATGCCTCTGGCTCTAGGTCTTTCGTGGGTTTTCAAACTCCCCTGAAATCATGGGCTCTTCCAGGGGCTGTTGGACCAAAGACAAGCCTCTCTACCTTTCAGGGCCTCAGTTTCCTCATCTGTAAATTGTGGGGGTCCCTTCCAGCTTCAAAATGTTATAATTCTATGTTCGCCTCCTCAGCACCTCTTCCGTCTAATGCCAAAAGGCCCTCTCCTGTTTGGCAGTTTTCAACACACAACAGTTTGGGTCACCAGAGAAAGCTCGTCGGAGCTAATCACACTGAGCTCTTGGTAACCTTTCCACTCTAATGAGCGGCGGATCAACGACCGCCACATTGACCCCCTCCTCAGCGGCCAGTGAAAAGGGGCAGAGATTGGGCTGTTGCTTCTCCCTCACAAGGCGCCCACTTAGCAATGACAAAGGAAGCCATTTGGGGAAATCAGTGTGGAGCGGGCAGGGTGGCTGGCCTCAGCATGGTGAGGTTAGGAAGCAGGAGTCCAGGGTCAGGGCGCTGTGGGGTGCTCAGAGCTGCTGTGCTGCAGGGGCACAGTCCTTGGGGGATGGAGGAGGAGGAGGAGGAGGAGGAGGAGGAGGAAGAGGAGGAGGAAGACAGTGTGAGCAGTAATTCACTGAACCTGTTCTCCACAGTGGATGGCAATAAAGAAAACTCGAGAAATCCTCTTGACAGTTCTGATTTCTATTTCTCTCGAGGCGGTATGGAACATAAATCAGGATAAGTTATGATGACACCAGACAGGCCTTTACTTGGAGAGCTTTTTGCCGTCCTCATCACCTTATTATGAGGAGGACGTGGAAGAGAATAATCATGGGGGGACAGTCACTGTAGGGAATCCTATTGAACAACGAGGAATCAATTTTGTCCTCTATAAAGGAGACGGGCTAAGTCAGAGGATCCATTTCTGGGCATTAGAAGGACTTGTGGGGTGGAAGACGGAATGAGAGACTGGGGGAGGGTCAGAATACTGGGCTTCTGGGCTTTGCGATGAACTCAGTGGATGACTTCAGACACATCCGCTTGCCTCACTAGGCCTCGTTTCCATAGAATCAGTCCTGAGAACTAGAAGGGGCCTTTGAGGCCATCGACCCAATCCCTTCATTTTACAGAGGAGCCTGCCAGGAAGCAAGGAACAGAGACAGGATTCGAACTCAGGTCTTCCATTATTCCAAACTACCTCGTCCGGATCCTTAAAGTCCTTTCCAGCTCCAACACTGTGGGTTTTGTAATTTGGAAAAAGCAGAGACCATGAACTGTTGAGTGTAGGGAGAACAAAAGAATGGAAGTCTTAGAGAGACCTTGGGAAAATGGGGGGCTGCTCTCCCCCCGACTGGGGACAGGCCCCCCCGGGGACCACTCGTAACATCTGCAGGACAAATGTGAGGTCCACCAGCTCTTACCTGGGGAGATGGCGCACTGCCTGCTGATGTCAGCACATCAAATGTGACACGCAGGCAGCCCGGAATCCATTCCCCTCTGGAGAGCTTAACACTCACCTGCTGCTGCGACAGCTGCCTTCTGAGCCGCAGCTACAAAAAGGCCTTTGAGAGTCACAAAATCTTGACGTGCAAGGACCCACGGGCCCTCGGGTGTTAGCCACCTAGGAAGGCAGCGGTGGCCGTGCTGAAGAGCCATTGTCAAGGCCAGGGGAAGCACATACAACCTAAGAGGAGGAATGCTCAGTCTCCCAGGGGGTGTCCCAGGTGAAAGGGCCCCTCCACAAGGGCACTCACCAAAGTGGGAGTCAGAGAGAGAGGGGAAAGGAAAGGTGGGCCCCTCGTCTCTGAGACTCACAGCCACTGGAGAGCACCAGCCCGGGCAGAAGAGAGATGGAATCGGGGGGATTCTGGAGGATCTCAAGAACACACACACACACACACACACACACACACACACGTGCACACACACACACATGCATGCACACAGGCTCTGGCTTTTCCTGTGACCCTTCTCACAGCAGAGCTTGACGCCAGTGCTATAAGGGAATGACCATTTCTGAGGCCCACGGCTCGCAAAGATGCCCCACAGAACTGTTATGCTTCTTTTCCTTAGCTTTTTCCAGTGACGGCTGAATAACCAGCATTGGAACAGTTACATACTCAGTCATTGTCTTCTCTATTCTGTGCTTGGGCTTTCAAACACAGATATTACTGGAGAGGACAGTGTGAGTGTGTGTGTGTGTGTGTGTGTGTGTGTGTGTGTGTGTGTGTGTGTGAGTGTGTGTGTGTGTGAAGACAGGGAAAGGACAGAAAAGAAGGAGGGAGACAGAGAGGAGGGAGGGAGGGAGAAAAGGACAGGGAGAGGGAGAGGAAGAGAAAGAGAGAGAGAGAGAGAGAGAGAGAGAGAGAGAGAGAGAGAGAGAGAGAGAGAGAGAGAGACAGACAGACAGACAGACAGAGAGAGAGAGAGAGAGAGAGAGAGAGAGAGAGAGAGAGAAAGGGAGAGGGAGAGAGACAGAGAGAGAGAGAAAGGGAGAGGGAGAGGGAGAGAGAGAGGGAGAGAGACAGAGAGAGACACAGAGAGAGAGAGAAAGGGAGAGGGAGAGGGAGAGACAGAGAGAGAGAGAGAGAGAGAGAGAGAGAGAGAGAGAGAGAGAGAGAGAGAGAGAGAGAGAGAGAGAGAGAGAGAGAGAGAGATTGCTGCACTGTGGAGTCCATATGTCTTGACCACGCGACCTGGCAGGAGGCTGTGTCCTCCCTCCCCGCCTCAGTGGTCAGTGATGCAGTCACTTACCCCTTCCATTGGCGCTATGAGCAGGTCATACAGAGCCCGGAGCGGGGGCTTAGTAAGGGAGGTGGGCCTTCTGGGAAGAGAGGATGTTCCATCCTTAATAGGTGACACGGTGTTACTGAACAGACTCGTCATGCTGTGGCAACTCCTACAGAGAGAGGGAATGAGGGATTAATGGGGGCCTGGATATGCACACACGGGAGGGTGGCTGAAAACAACTGCCCTGGCCACACTCCTTCCCACCGCTGGACAAGGCCTGGTGAAAGCCAGGGGCAGGCAGCCTACCCCGAGGGAGTCCAGGGGCTGCCTGGGGCCAATTTGCCCATTCGCTTTCCTGGAAGGTAATTTTCACAGTACAGTGATCACTGACAGAAACCACGGGGTAAACCAGCTGCAGACAACAGCTTACATTTCTATGGAGTTTTTCCACATAATCAAGCGCCCCAAAGTGCTGTTCAAAGGATTTAATTACATCTTTGTGTGGCGAGATTGTGCACAGGCATACGTGAGGGCCATTCAGAACCAGCATCGTGGTTGGGTGCTGGGAGGGGGAGGAAGGCCAATTAATTGGCAATGGCATTGGAAGACAAACATGAGGACGATGAGGAGGAGCCTGCTGGCTCCGTGCCATGGGAGAGAGTATTCACCTGAAAAGCCATCCAGGAGGCAGGCAACACAGCCCCTCCCCTTCAGACCAGGCCTTGGGAGAACTCTGGGGGGCTCAGGAGACAGACAAGCATTCCTCCCCTTCTCACATTCTAGGCATTCAGCCCAAAGAGCCTGCTCCCTGCTCCCCAAGCACGGCGCTCTGTCTGCCATGTCAGGGCCTTGGCAAGGGTTGCCCCTGGTGCCTGGAATGTACTGCTTCCTCACCTCTGCGTGATCAGGGATCAGTAAATGAGCGTTTACTTATTCAGTGTTTACAGCAGGCAGGCACTGTGCTAAGCACTAGGATACAAAGAAGGCCCTGCCCAAAAGGGGCTCCATTTTAATGGGGAAGACAACGCATATACAGCTAGATTCACACAAGACGCGTGCTGCGTATATGGGAGGGGATCTCAGAGGAAAGGTGGGACTGGCGTCACTTAGGGAAGGCAGGAGCCTGAGGTGAGTGGAGGGACAATTAGTGAGAAGGTACAGTGTCAAGAATGGCGAGGGGGCCATTGCGGTGGGCTCGGGGGGTCCACTGGAAGGAGACTGGAAAGGTAGGAGGGGCTTTAAATGCCACGCAGAGGACTGTGTGTTTGACCCTGGAGGCCACAGGGAGCCACTGCGGTTTACAGAGTAGGGGGGTGACAGTCAGACCTGGGCTTTAGGAAAATTACTGTAGTGGCTGAACAGAGGCTGACCTGGGGCAGCAGACCACCCCAGCAGCTACTGAAATAGTCCAGGTGTGAGAGGATTCAGAGGAGAGAGGGGGGCATATGCGAGAGGTGCTGTGAAGGCACGGGAGAAGAGGATGACGTTGTCAGCCTGGGAGACCGGGAGGGTAGTGCTGCCTTTGACAGTAATAGAGAAGTTGGGGAAAAAATAAGGAATTCTGTCTTGGACATGTAGAATTTGGGATGCTTGTGGGACAGGTAATTGAGTGAGGGGAGCCTGGAGCTCCGGGAGAGGTGAGATCTGGGAACCATCTGCATAGAGATGAAAACTGAACTGACGGGAGCTGACGAGATCACTAAATGAGACTGTCTAGAGGGAGAAAGGAAGAAGACCAGGACAGAAGACTGGGGAAACATTCAGTTACTGAGGACCGGTCCTCCAAGGAGGAGAAGCAGCAGAGAGGAGCGCACCCATCCCGTTTCCTCCAATGCTCAGCTCTGGTGCCTGCACTGCCACGAGCTCTTGAGCAGTCCTGAATCCTGGTTTGTTTGTCTTCTCAGGGCTCAACACATCCAGAGGTCCACAGACTCACGAGAAATGCTTCTCCAGTGCTGCTTCATTCGTTCATTCATACACTCACATACACTGGTACGGGATGCCAAGTCTCCAGTAATCCAGGCCTGTCCAGGTCTGTCATCCTCCTTGCCACCCAGCACCTCTGCATTTTTCATTGATACGCATGCCAAAATCACCACCCATCCTCTGCTGTGCAAAGCAAGGTATGCCTGCAACTGTCCTGGTTCTGCAGAACCTTCAGCATGGCTTTGGATGGCATTCCCAGCACAGAGAAGGAGCTGAATCAATGAGATCACTGGCCGACTCATAACACTCCAATGTTGGCCAAGACAGATCAGTTGTTGACTGGTTCCTCTCCTAGGCTGGCTCATGACACGGGGACCCTTTGAAGCCCACACATGCTAGATGCATTTGTATTTTCTGGGGTGTTTCTCTCCATCTCTGCATGTTCATGTATGACAGGCTTGATCCTCAAGAGCCAGACATCCAGCTCAGAGGTTTGCTCCTTGCCAGGGACAGGCAGCATTTGCAGGCCCAGCCACTACAAAGTATGATGACCAAGTCAGACTCATTCACTCTGGACACATCGCTCCTCGGACATCGGGGTCAGTGAGGCGGACACAGCCCTCGAGTGACGTCTGCAGGCTCATTTAGCGCATCCTGCCAAGTACATGGCAAAGAGCACTGAGCTCTCCCTGTAGGGAACATGGCCACTCTGGTGTGCCTGGCAGACATGGCTCTCTGCATTAAACACGGGTAACTGGTGCCCTTCCAGGGTAATGCCGCGGAGGCAGGAGAAGATGCCCCAGTTCTCTTGCTTCATGAGTCGCTCATCTCAGACGCAAGGCAAGGATGTCATAGAAAATGTGGGGCAACGAAACACCAGCTTGAAGCCATTTTCACAGGGTATCTTGAGTCAACCTCATTCAATCAAATGGACTCTCTCAACAGGAGCATGCTGTCCCCAGGCGACAGGACGTGCCAAGGGATGGCACGGTCACTCCATGAAGGACTTGGTACAAACAAAGCCTGGGGGGCTGTCCGCTCTCATTGTGCTAGAAAGTTCCTGTTGGGGAAACACTCAATAACACAGACATAGGTCACTACCCATATGCCTCTCTTGACATGTCAGCTTATAAGGGTTGGTGCCTTGTGGCGGGGACCCACGGCTACAGAGAATGCTCAGATACCAGGGAGCCTGAACTGGTCAAAGTCACGAGTGCCACACAGCAGCTGGTCCAAATTTTTAATTTGCTTTGCTGCAGGTCTCAGTTTGGGATATTCAGAGCCCTTGCATGTGTTTCTCCTCAGGCCTTCTGGAATTTCTGGGGGATGGGCAAGGCCATCATACTGTTGACATCTTAATTTCCTATCCCTAATTCTTGTGCTGGGGTTGAGCGCAAGGTGATTACATTTTTTCTGCTTGGCCTGGGTGGTCAAAAAGAGGGACAACAGGAAGAAGCTACAAGGAGGCAGGGCAAAGACAAAACCCCCCAATAATTATTAGTAGTCCTAGGGGGAAGGGGCAGGGGAGGAGCACAGCTGGTCTTCCACTCCCCATCATGGACTCTACATGGAGCCAGCCTCCAACCGCCTCATGGAGGAGTGAGCTCTGTGAGCAGAAGCCCAACAATGGGGACATGGCGGCAGGGACCCTCATCTGCATATGACTTCCTAGGTCCCTTCCAGGCCCATTAGGTAGACAAGTATGCACCTCATTAGCTCCCGTGAATTCCAAGAGAAGACCTTCCATTGCCTTGGGCAGTTACCTTAAAAAAACAAAAAATAAACCAGAAGGGGGGGAACCGATGAGAACGGGACTTGCTTAGTGGAAGGGTAACGGGTTGGAAGGATGCAACAAGGGGCTTTTCACCGGAGACCACTGCTCTAGGTGGGAGGTGGTGCTGGGGAGTGCAGACAACCCTTAGGAAGCCGTGACATGCATGCTGTGAACTTGTCAGTCCTTAGGAGTCGATGAAGGTGCTTCCCTACGCAGGTCCTGAATCCCATCCTCAACCTTTCCAACAATGTTCTCTGCTAGAAGGCCTTTACAAACAGAGAGCTCGCTACCCCACCAGGCCTTAACACTTGGTGGCTAACCCAATCCACAGCTGTTTTCTCCAGGTAAATAAGAATCAAACAAACAGGGGTGTTCCCAACATAGGAAGCTAGTCTTAACGCTAAGACTGACTCCTCCAAGCTATGTTCAGGCTGCTCCCCTTAGCAGACTGCAAATGGGGCGGGGGGGTAGAGCAGGCCCATCACCTCTCCAGCACTGGTCCTTCCTACCAGGGGCCTTTCTGTGGATTCGGGCTTCCCTACTTCATTCCAACAGTTTTTCATAGGAAAGGGCATAAAGAGGTTCAGGGCAGACGGAATCCTCCTGGGATTTTGCTGGCCTTCTGAAGCAGGTCCTGAGGAAACCAGCAAGGCCTGGTCTTCACTGTGGAGGGCAGCTACAGGGACATGATGCAGGACTGTGTAGGGGGCAGCTCAAGCTCCCACCGCGATCACTCCTCGAAAGGTGTTCCTCTTTTTCCTTTTGCTTAAGGCCACAAAAGAGGGGGTTTGGCCAGGCACTTTCAATCTGTCGTCATGGCAGTTTTCTAGAAAAACCAATGTGGTGACTTTGGGGCATGTGAGACCACCTCTTGTTCCTTTAAAAGCTTATCTGTTTTCCCCCAAACCTCTGAAGCTGACTGCACCAAGGGGAAGCCTGGACAGGACCATGGGCCTGTAGGATCAGCTAAAAGAAGAGAAATCCAGAGCCGTCATTTTAAGCCCAAAGCCAAACCATGTGAGATGCTTTTAATACCAACTATTTGTTAAGTGTGCCTTTAAATGCTCAGTAGATAGAATACTGGGCCTGGAGTCAGGAGGACCTGAGTTCAAATTTGACCTCATATACTTGACACTTACTAGCTGTATGACCCTGGACAAGTCACTTAACCCTGCTTGCCTCCGTTTCCTCATCTGTCAAATGAACTGGAGAAGGAAATGGCAAATCACTCCAGTATCTGCCAAGATAAACCCCAAATGGGGTTACAAAGAGTTGGGAGTAACTGAACAAGAAGAAGTTTCAGCAGAATTTTATTTCCGTCCTCTCATAATGCCCCCTCTCTGGGCCCTAGCTTCTCCCTTCACAAAATGGGGAGTTGGCCTAGAGGATCTCTGAGGTGTCTTCCAGCTATAACGTTCTAGGTCCTGAGCTCTGCTCCAGTTCGAACAGCAGCTCGAACAGGCAGAAATCCAGAGGCATGATCAGAAAACTCGATTCTATCGCTCACCACCTGGGGGACCATGAGCAAGTCACTGAACCTCTGAGGTTATTTCCTCACACTCACACTGCCGACGCTACTGCTTGTTGTGAAGACGATGCTTTACGAATGAGTGGCGAGGAAATGCCGGTCCTCAGTGTGGCGCTATGCCTTCTAACTTGTCTCCTGGCTGACATTCCATGTTCTAAGCTCTAAATAAGAGTTCTTAACCTGGGGTCTATGAACCTAATTTTAAAAATATGTTGATAATTATATTTCAATGTAATGCCTTTCCTTTGTTACTCCATGTATTTTGTTTTATGCATTTTAAAAGGAGGGATCCATAGGCTTCGACAGACTGATTGTCAAAGGGTCCAGGCCACAAACAAGGTGAAAAACCTCTGTTCTAAGAGATCTCTAAGCTCTAACATTGTGTGTTCTGAGGTTGCTCAGTCATTCTCTGCCCTAGGGCCCTTCCCGGCACTCATGGTCTCTGCCCTAGGGCCCTTCCTGGCACTCATGGTCTCTCTTCTGCTTTTTTTTTTTTTAAATTTGGTTAGGCAATGGGGTTAAGTGACTTGCCCAGGGTCACACAGCTAGTAAGTGTTATGTGTCTGAGGCTGAATTTGAACTCAGGTCCACCTGAATCCAGGGCTGGTGCTCTATCTACTGCGCCATGTTCTAAGACCCTTCCTAGCACTCATGGTCTCTGCTCTAGGACCTTTCCTGCCACTCATGGTCTTCGTTCTAAGATCCCTCAGCCACTCTGTTCTAAGGCCCTTTTACCACGTGTTCTCACTCTATCAAGTGTGGAAGCGCAGCTGGATTCTCTCTAGGCCTCAGTTCCTGTTGATGGCCTCAGAGCTGGCATTCTAAGGAACTCGCTCTTTGCATCAATTACTTCGCACAGAACATGTGATTTCTTCGATGTCTATTAAAGCAACAATCTGCTCTTGGTGTTGCAGTATTGGCCAGAACCTCTCACCTAGTTTAAATGGAGGGAGGACGGGTTCTTAACATGGGCTAAAAGGACAATGTCAGAAATAAAGCAGAGATGGAGACATCCAAGCCAGAATAGGAGCTGGCGGTTCATTTGGGGGTGGGAGGTGAGAGGGCCCTATGTCTTGGGCTACCGAGAAACTTCAGGGACAAATCACCGGGCTGGGACTCGCAAGATTTAGGTTCTGGTGCTGTCTCTAGCCTGGTACTTTCCTTCCCATCTCTGGACTTTAGTTCCCTCATCTGTAAAATGGGGGCAATCAGGCTAGATGACCCATAAGGTCCTTTCCTTCTCTAGAAAACAGAATGCTAAGTAAGAAAGTCATCTCGTTTGTGTCAGCTGGTACGGAATATAGAAGTGTTCTCAGACCTTTATTTGCCACTAGAAAGAGATCTGTTTGAGCATGAACATATTTTGTGATTTTTAAAATCTACGGCCAATGCCCTCCTCCTTTCAGAGCCAGGCTCAGGGCACTGCATCTGGGGGGGGGGGGCTGCCAGCCCTGGGGAGATGGTGATGGGGGGCAATGCAGTCACAGCCACAGGAGCCACCAGGCGAGAACTGGGATTTGGGAGACTGGATTTGCTGCCTGTTGGAGTCTCTGAGGCACAGATGACCGTTTTGGCTGCTTTGTTAGAGGCATGGAGCCCATCGAAACCACAATTAAAGAACTGTCAGGAGGGACAGAATTCAAATGTGTGGCCTTGTTTATTTTTATTTCTTAGATTGCAATCATGTCTTCTGTTGTAGGCTGAGTAATTTTGTGTGCCTCAGCTCTCCTGACTGTAAAATGGGGACATAATCTCTCCTCTTTCACTTATTTCATCTTGACATACTTGAAAGTGAAATGTGAAAATGATCCTGAGACCCCTGGCAAAGAAAAAGGGAGTCGCCGGTTCCCAGGGTGGGAGGCAAGGAAAAACTAGGAGCTGAAGAAGCTGCACCGGCTGGGTCTCTATCCCTGTCTGACATTTGGACGGATGGGAGCCCGGTGCCCACCCTCAGGCTTCCTGCTCTCTGCCCCATGGCTTAAGGACAAGCAAGGCGACCACTGCTTGGAGGGTCTCCCCCTTCCTTCCCCTTGATGGCAGCGGGACCACGAGTGAGGGGACCGTAGAGGGGGTGATACAAAGAGCAGCTGACTTGGGTTGGGCACCTGCCCCCCATTTACTGTGTGGCCATGGGCAAAGTGCTTCACCACACAGATGTCAGCTAGGGTTGAGGCTGTTATTATTGCTGTCATTAATTTGGTTATTGTTAGGCACACCAGCACAAGCAGCGGCTAGGCTGGGCTCCCAAACTAAGCTTGTGTTTCTTGGGTGGCTGCCAGCATCGCCCTGGGACCCGGCCTCTGTCCCTCTGCTTCCCCCAGACGCACAGCCCCGCTGACCAGACTTGCTTCCCTACCTGTGCCCAGCAGGTGGCGTCAGAGAGCTGCTTCTCCGCGAGCCGGACAATTTCTTCCCCGTGAACTTGATCGCTCCTCTCCTAACCAGGCAGCCTCCCATTCAGTATCTCATCCCTCTCTACCAGTGCACAATAGGAGCGCTCTGCATTTTCTCCTTTTCAAAACACACTCTGATGGCGGGAGAGTGGGAAACCCTCTCAGCAACAAAGGCTGGAGAAGAGGGGCCGCCTATGCCCTTTTCCTTCCCATAGAAAAGGAGGGGCAGGTTTTCTGCCTTTGGAATAGAAAGATCAGCCAGTCTGGCCAGAAATCCCCAGGATTCCTCCTTCTCTCGGAAGGACGGAATAAACTCCAAAGCTGGGGAAGATGGACAGCCTCTAGGGGAGGGCACCGAATAGCATGGGAAGACTCCGGCCTCCTGGGCTCCCGTGGGGACGCTCCTGGCCACAGGTGCCATATCTATAGCCCAACCAGCCGGCACACGGAGGAGTCCTCGGTGTGCACGTGGGGCTTGGGTGGGGAAAAGGGCTGAGAACTACGGGGTTCTGCGCGGGAAGGGCCCTTGGAGAGGCTGCTCTCAATAGGAGACAGGGAAGGAAACTGAGGCTCAGGGATGATGGGACTCGCCCTGGTCACTGAGCACCAAGGGGCAGAGCAGAGATTTGAACGCTGATGGCTCTGCTGCCCAATCAGACTTGTTTTACAGGGAGGACCCAGAGGCAGTGACACGATCACACAACCAGTCAGTGGCTGCTGGGGACAAGGCTGGGAAATCTCCATCCCAAGTCCGAGTTCCAAGTCTAACCACTTGGTAAAGCTGCCTTCGCGAAGACAAGCAGACTCAGGCAGATACTCTTTTCTAACTATGTCTCAAGCCAGTAAATGGCTTATTTATTATTGAATCCTGTATATTATAGAGGGAAGAAATCACTGTGGCCAACTTCCTTATCACCACCAGCAGCTTCCCGTGCTGACCAGCTGTCACCAAGGGCACAAGAACCTGGGGAGGAGCAGCGTCTCCCAGGCCCCTTGGACTTCTGTCCTCTGTCCTCACAGCCATGATCTGGGAAAGCAGCTCCCATGGAGAAGGGGCCAGCCCCACCCACAGATGACTGCTACCCACAAAGCAGCTGGGGCAGGTGGGCCAGCCTCGACAAAGCACGGGCACTCCAAGGAAGAGTCAGGGGGCAGTCTTCATGGGCTACGCAGGTCAACCCCCGCCCCTCGACCATCACCTCCCCACAGACCCTGATGGGGACAGCCCAAGACCAGGAGCCCAAGAGCCTTTAGGAACGGCCACGCTTCCAGCCCAGTGCCCTCAGCCACCCCTGCAGGGGGTGCAGCCCCAGCCACTGAAGACCCAGGGCAGGAGGGTCTTGCCCTCAAAGTCCTCGGCCCTGTCAAAGGCTTCATTCACCGCCAGGAACTGATACAGGATTTTATCCGTGAAAATGACATTGATTCTGTTCGACAAATATTTATTAAGCACCTACTGCATGCCAGGCACTGTGCGACAGACTAGGCGTCACTGTTTGCTTACCACTGGCCCCAAAGAACCATGGGAGCTTTCCTTCTGGCTTGCAGCTGAAGCCTTCAACACGTGACACGGTCCTCACCCGAAAGGGAGTCTCTGGAGAGCAGGGACTGGCCAGCTTCTCTGTCTGTACCCTATCCCTTAGCATAGGCTTGTCACACAGTAAGGGCTTGATCCTTCCCTCTGTCCGTCCTTCCTTCCTTCCTTCCTTCCTTCCGTCCGTCCTTCCTTCCTTCCTTCCTTCCTTCCTTCCTTCCTTCCTTCCTTCCTTCCTTCCTTCCCTTCCTCCTTCCCTTCCTTCCCTCCTTCCTTCCTTCCTTCCTTCCTTCCCTCCTTCTTCCTCCTTCCTTCCTCCTCCCTCCTCCCCTTCCTCTTCCTCCTCCCTTCCTTCCTCCTTCCTTCCTTCCTTCCTTCCCTCCCTCCCTCCCTCCTTCCTTCTCCTTCCCTCCTCCCTCCCTCCTCCCTCCTTCCTCCTTCCTTCCTTCCTTCCTCCTTCCTTCCTCCTTCCTTCCTTCCTCCTTCCTTCCTTCCTTCCCTCCCTCCCTCCTCTCCCTCCCTCCCTTCCTTCCTTCCTTCCTTCCTTCCTTCCCTTCCCCCTCCCTCCCTCCCTTCCTTCCTTCCTCCCTTCCGTCCGTCCGTCCTTCCTGGCAGTGAGTATGGTATACAAGCACTGACTTGCCACACTCTAGTCTCGCAGCATGCACGCCGAATCCCAGAGCTGGACGAGACCTCAGAAAGCATCAAGTCCAACCTGTACCCGATGAGGCAGCTAGGCCTGGAGTCAGGAAGACCCGAATTCACATCTGGCCTTGGGTACTTCCTAGCTGGGTGATCCTGGGCAAGTCACTTAAAGCGCTAAGCACGGTGCCTGGCACATGGTAGATGCTTAATAAATGCTCATTCCCTTCTCTCCCCTGCAATTCTTGACAAGCCTCTGGTTAAGGGCCTCCATGATGGGGAAGCCATGACTTCCAGAGGCAGTTTATCTCACTGCAGTATGGCTCTAATTACTAGCCAGGTTTTCCTGCCACGGGGCTGAAACCTGCCTCTCAGCTTCCATCCAGGGCTCCGTCCCACTTGGGAATAAACAATGACCCGGGAGGGACTCTGCGTAAGCTCAGGCCTGGCACGCAAGGCATACAAAGATATGGGTCCCTGGGTCAAGCAGCTCCCCTTCTATTGGATTGCAGACATGTACAGTCGCTCCTCACTAGCCCCTCCCTGCTCCAATCCACCTTCCCACACACCTGCCGTGCTGACCTTTCTAAAGCCCAAGTCTGACCACGTCCCTCTCCTGCTGAAGCATGCCAGAAGCTCACTACTGCCCCTAGGCTAAAGCACAGACCCTTCTGCTTGACTGTCCAAACCGTTCACAATCTGCCTATAACTCACATTTGTATCTCACACTCTACTCTCCATGGAACTTGGCAGCTGCCAGCAGAATGGCCCCTTTGCTACTCCCAGTATGGGACGTTCGCCTCTCACCGTGGCGCCCTGTGCCTGCAATACTCTTCCTCCTTACCCCTGATTCCTGGAGCCCCCAGCGCCCTCAAGGGTCAGCTCCAGAGCCTCTCCCTACGTGAGGCCTTATCTTTGAGGTGCTGACGTTCCCTGGGTTCGGTCCATGTCACCTCCCCTGGTAGAATGTGAGCTCCACCAGGGCAGGGATAGTTTCATTGTTTGGTTTCCGTACCTCTTGTGCTCAGCACGGTGCCTGGCACACACTAAGGCCTTAAGAAATGTTGGCTGAAATGGATGGAGCCCTTCTGGGTAGCATCTGACCATTTCCCATCGCATGAACCTCTTTCTACCGCTGACTTGCTATGGGACCTTGGGCACGCGCCCAGCTCATGCTCTTCCTTTGGTCCTTTCCCATGAAGGGGTCAGACTAGCTACCTCCAAGCCATCCTCTAGCTCTGAAAAAAGCACGATTCACTCCCATTTTCCCACAGGCATGTCCTCCTGACTGCAACATGATGGAGTATTTCTGTTAATGTTTCCAGACTTCCATGCTAGAATAGCCCAAGCCATGACCATCAGAACCCTACAGATGCTGTCCCAGGCCTTTCACGGCACCATCATTCACTGGTACCAACTCCAGGATGTCTGGTGCCTCTCTGGAGCCCCGGCTCAGTCCAGCAGGCGGCCCACATGGAAGCATCTCAGCACCAGACTTCCATACTCCAGAGACCCCCATGCCTGGGACTGGCTGTGGGATTTGGGGGGCTACCATCTCAGCCCGCACCAGCTGCTCTGGGAAAGGAAGTTGCTTCTCCCGCCTGGAAGGGGCTGCCAAGAGCAAGTCATAAAACCAATACAAAAAGACCTTCTGTGCTGATTCTAGAAGCTGGTGGCCTTCTGGGGCCCTGGCCCAACGTCTGTAGAGCTGTAACTGTCTCTGAGGGGTAAAGCTCTAGGAAAGCCATGTCAGGGTGGTTTCTACTCCCCAAACCCACGAACGCCATATCTGAGGGCTAGGCTCTTCCTACTGGCTGTGAGTCTGAGGGCTTTCTTCGGGGTCAGCACCTTGGACTCTGTCTTTCACATCTTCAGGAAGGCGGACCAGGTTTCTGCCTGTTTCTCCCTCACTGGGGCCAAAGGCCCTGGTAGATGGCTCCTTGATGAGTCCACAGCCACTGCTGAGAGCTGATCTCAGGCTGGTGCGTGGTCAGGTGTCTGAAAATGCATTCAAGAGACAAGCCCCACCTGTGTCTAGTGGTACAGGAAGCAGCAGGGAGGATAGGGGCCCACAAGGAACAGAACCCCACCAGTAATTCACCCAGACTCATGTTTTCTTTTAAATTACAGCAACAAGTGTGACAAGGCTGAGTCTGGAATCTTGACTGTCACTATGTCACTGAGGAGCCTGCTTCCATCTCAAGCCTCATGAGCACGGTTCACACAGACCAGGATGTGCCACAAGACGCATCCTTGTGTACAATCCCCACCCACCAGGAATGGATGCCCAGAGGCAGTGTGCGTGTGTGTGTGTGTGTGTGTGTGTGTGTGTGTGTGTGTGTGGTAGGGGTGGGGGACAGGAGCACAGGGAAGAATCCCCTTCTGATTTGGGAGCCTACTGTGGGAATGACAGGCACCTGAATCGTTATTTATTTCTTTAAAAAGGAGAGAAATCCCATAGTCTGGAGGTGAGGCAGCTCCATTAAAGGTGTGACTGGCTTTCCCCTGGTATCTGTCACTTCCTCCTCTTCACATGCTAATCAGCTCCCTCAGCCTTCTGGGAAACCTGTTTTCTCACCTTTTTGGGATCTCTTTATCATTCATTTTCACTTGACAGGGGACCAGTCTCGCCAGCTTCTCATCAGCTCTGAGACCTCCAGTCACAGAGCCACTCTGAGCACCCCATCCTCCCCAGATGTGGCGGTGATTTTTCCAGCACATACAGACAGACAGATGGACAGCGTGGTGCTGGAGACAGAAGACCCAGTTTTTATACCTGTTCACCATTATTTGGATACACTGAGCCTCAGTTTCCTCAACTCTTGGCTAACTGGTCTCTAAGGACTGTATGCACTGACCTTCCGTAAATCTTTGAATTCTGAGTCAGGATGAAAAGGGCACAGTGGAAGGGAGAGGGAGGGGTGCTTGGCATCTCAAGAGAGATTGGCTGGGAATCCTGGCTCTGCTGCGCTGGGCCTCAGTTTCTCCATTCATAAAACTCAGAGGTTGGATTAAATGGCCTCCGATATTTCTTCTTCCTGTCAGTGGTGCTGGGATCCTTGGCCATGAGACCATTGTCCAAGACCAGGAGATGACCACTAGAGGGCCCCATGCCGAAGGTTTTCCTGTCCACCTGCATTGAATCCTTGCCAGGCGGTCTAGAAAGCGACTCTCCCATCACAGCGACAGCTCCTCGGCACGTGCACACTCAGCGAAGGCATAACTCAGTGACCTCTAAATGAGGGGAAAAATCAAACTCCATTTTCCACTCAGTGAACAGAATGCAGTGACAGCCCTGCTGTCGGGTGTCAGAGAAAACACACGGGCTCCTTGTTGCCTATAACTTGCTGGGCAATCCCCGGGTGAGCGCCCTCCCCTCTTGGCACCTGGGCCTCCCCAGATGAGGCTGGACGAGTAGGGGGAGCAGTGGATTCTGGGTCACAGACCTGTAGTTGCTGGGCCTCGTGGCCTCCAGCTGTCTCTCCCTTCTCAGGGCCTGTTTCCTCATCTGGAAGACAAGGGAGCAGGACGGGATCATCTCAAGGGTCAAGCTGAGCTCTCCCACAATCCTGGGATTCAGTGACCTGGCGGCTCCTTCCTATGGCCAAGTAGCCTAGAGATGGCTGGGGTTTGGGGTGTTGCTGCTGCTGCTGTTTTTCTCCCCACATTTTGCCAACTCTTTCTCTTTGGATCCTCACAGTGCTGGGGATGCTCTAATATCCCACCTGGTGGCTTGGAAATATATTCTGCACCTGACAAGGAGCTGGCTGACTTTCTGATTTAAACAGGTGTCAGCTCCTGCCAGGTTTTAAGACATCAACAGAAAAATAAATTGGCAAAATCTATTATATTCACATAGTCAGAGGAGCTTTCCCACTGGATTTTTCTTACAGATGTTGGCATAAGGAAAGAATCTCCCTTTCCCCTGAAGCCTCAGACAGTCGGTTTTAGCCCCTGGGAATGATGCTGTCAGATACCACATGTTAACTACTCCCCCCCAGGAAATTACAGTTGGTTCCTGCCTGCTCTGCTCCTTAATTGCAGGGTGACTGTGGGTCTGCATGGCCAGGGACTCCCTGGACGGGAAGGCCAGGTCTGAGTGGTTGTTCCTTTTCCTCCAGGAGAGAACGGACTTGGGGATGGCCTGGAACCAGCCTCTCCTTTTCCGTCGTCTTACATCTCCTGTGTCCTGCTGCATCCATGGGCACCGAATGCCACCTGGAGGTCCTATGAGCTGTGCCCTGCATGGGAACTCTACAGTGTGCTATTATCTGCTGGCCCTTGTAGCAATCCTGCCCATTATAATTAGCTCTTTGCTTTACTATGAAAACTAAAGATTGTGCAAACCAGCAGAAGATTGTGGTGCCCTGTGAGCAGCCTGAAAGCCAATCCAGCGGGTGGGCCCCGGCTGCCTGCGGGCTCCCAGGACGACTGGGTGCTTCTGAGATTACAAGCATGCATGCCCAGCCAGGAGGATGCATTCAGTGGGGACAGGATGGCACCAGAGGATAGATGGCCCCAGTTCACCAGCCTGTGGGGACCGTGATCAGCTGAAAATCACAGGTTTGTAGAGGCTGTGAGGGAAGAGGAGGCACGAAAACCACAAGGCCCCTCTGCCAGGAAAGTCTCCTCATCAAGTCTGAACAGGATCCAGTCACGCTGCGGGCAGATGCTGTTCCCTGAGGATCGAGGCTGGCGCGGGGCCTGCCTTCTTCCTCTTATGGCCACACAAAACCTAGCACCTCGGCAGGGTGGCCCGGTGGGAAGGGCGGCAATGGCCAGGACCCTGGGAGAACGTGCCCACGCTCACACACACACGTGCTAGCACGTACGTTTGGGTACCTCTTGTTTGGTGAACTGTCTGTGTGTGCGGTGATTTGCACGTGCAAGCCACTCTCCAGTGCCTCGGGAGAGTGAATCAAGGAGGACACACATGTCTTAGAGTACTAGGGTGCGCCCCTGTGGGGATGGACTCCGCCATCTTCTTCCACGGGACACAGAATGGCCACAGGATGGGACGAGGGACAGCACCATGAGACGGCGTCACCGGTACAAGGGCCTTTGGCGTGAAGGAGGCCCATATCTGAGGTGGCCAGATGTCAGGCTGGCTCCATGACCTGAGGAAGCTGCAGGCTAGCAACGGGTGGTGCATGTGCGCACCTCTGTGGGGATGATCTGGCCCCGCCCCACCCGCCTGCACTCACCTGTGCGCGCTCCCCTCCCCGCGGGCGCTCCCCTCCATCTGCTGGTCTAGGCATCTGAGCTGGGCGGGGAGGGCCTATAAGCAGTGTGGATGCAAGTCTGCGCTTCCTAGATGACCCGGTCTCTCTCATTCTTGCCATTCTGTTGAACACGATAGACTCTGGCTGTTCTTCCTCCCCTCTTTTGTGGGTTAATGTGTTCTACCTCGCCTGCCCAGGCATCAGTCCCCCGTCTGGGTAAACAGCTTCATGTGCCCAAGTGTGAGGCCTCGCCTTCCCTCCGCAGCAGATCTGGGCTCTCGGGGAGCTAGTAGGACAGTGAATCCCCAGGCGGCTTCTGACAGCTACAGACCAGCTTTGTGGGAAAGATACAAGGAAGGCTTCTCAGTGCTCCGGGGTCATAGCTGCTGAAGAGGCACTCAGACAACAGAGGCGTCCTGGGTCTGTGGTAATGAGCAGCACTCTGCCCAGGCTCAAAATACTGATTTATCTTCTGCCTGGTACAGAACACGGCAGCTACTGCAAAGCCCCAGAAAACAAAACAGAAACAAAACCCATTTCTCCTGCACGTGTAAGATAAAAACCACAAGGCTACTTGCCTTGCCTGGCATCACCAGCTGGAACCTCATCTTCAAGACCAAAGCAAGCTGCCAGGCACTCAACCATCCAGTGCCCCCATCGAATGACCAAATGGGAGGGACCCCAGAGACCTGCCGGGGCACCTCCTGCAGGTGTGAGCACGTGGCCTCCACAGGCCCATCCCGGGCTCAGTCAGAAGCTGGGAAATCCTGCTCAATTTGGGGGCTCCCCTTTAGCTCCAAACAAGACCCCAGCTGACCCAGTTTGGGGGAAGGAAAGTTGACTCCTATCTCCCAGTGGACTAATAAAGCAGCTTCAGCCCCTTTGCCAAGGCTCCCTCAGTCCTGTCATAGCCACCACTGGTACCCTGGAAAGGTAGCTGCTTGCCCCACCCTCCAGAAGTCATTCTTACAATTGTGGTCTCACACATTGAGATTGCTTTATAGCTACGTGGCACCTGAGTGACATTTCACTTGATCCCAAGAGCCCCATGAGGAAAGTGTTACCCCCATTTTACAGCTGGGGAAACTGAGGCTCAGAGACATTAAGTGATTAACTCCCAGGTCGGACAAGCTGCTGCTGAGCCCTCCAGAGCAATGGACCCATGGGCTTACAGCCTTTCTGCATGAAGCCCAGAGGCTCTCCAGTCAAAGAATCACCCAGGTTAGGGTTGGGAGGGGAACCCCTGCTACACCACAGCCGACAGATGGGCACCTCGCCTCTGCCTGGACACTTCTCGACTCACTGCATTCTACTTCTGAACGCCACGAACGATGACGTTTATCTGACACAAAGCCAAAATTGGCTCCCCCTACTGCTCCCAGCTCTGCCTGTGGGTCTGACCACAAGAAGGCTAATCCTTCTTCCATGCAACAGCCCCTCGGATCCCTGAAGGCGACTCTCTTGTTCCTCCCCAGTCCTCTGCTCTGGGCAAAATTTCCCTAGTTTCATCAAACCCTCCTCACATGGTCCGGATCTGGGGTCCTTCGACGTCCTGGCTGCCCCATTAATATTTAAAACATAACTTGTGGTGGAGTACTAGACTTAGATTCAGGAAGACCTGGGTTCAGATCCTGCCTAGACACTAGCTGTGGGGCTCAGGCCAGTGACTCAACCTCTCTGGCCTCAGTGTCTTCACCCATAAAATGAGGGGGACTGGACTGGATGCGCCCAAATCTGTGATCCCACGAAGAGGCTTGGTGTGGTGGTCCACGGGGGCTTGCTGAGAACGCGAGAGACAGGCACACTCGCTTGTCTGCTTTCTCCACTACGCCGCCATGAACACTTTGTAAGTCTCTGTGATGAGGCGGGCTTGTGCTAGAGTCACAAATGACAGGCCTACAGATGGGGAAGCGCAGACAGAGGCCACTGGTTTTCTCAGCACTGCTCAGTGGGAGGCGCAGAGGTCGAGGCTGGCTGCAGACCAGAGATGGCTGTATCCTGACGGGTCCAGGACTTGGGGTCAGAGGCCCTGGATTTGACTTGCCTGGGTCTGCCCCTTAGCAGCCACATGGCTACGCACAAATCAACTCATCTCTAAAACGGGAATAATAATGACAATAATACGAGATTCCCTATTTTCTCCACTGAAATTTCAGGGAAGGGCGAGTGCGCATTATCAGAAAAGGCCTCCCAAAGGATGTGCTAAGCCTTGAAGGGAGCTGGAAGGTCATCGATGGGGGACAGTAAAGAGGTCAGCTGGGCTGGAAGGTAGAAAGCCCCAGCTGGGTGAGGGGTAACAGGGGCTTGTGTTTTGTCCTGGGCCATGGAGGGAGTTACTAAGGCTTTGTGAGCAAGGGCCGCGGCCATCCTCACAACTTAGGAACAGCCCTCTCACAGCAGGTGGGCTGCAGAGGGAGAGAGGCTGGGAGAGAGGAGGCCAATTGGGAGGCAGGTACCATCGTGCAGGCAAGAGGAACAAGGGCCTGCCTGGGAGTGGGGAGAAGAAAACAGATGGAGGAGAGGCCGGGGAAGCCGAGCTGCCCACACTGGGCAGCGAATTCCACAGGAGTTGAGTTAAGGGAGTGTTGCTGGTGCATGGTACTGCCCTCAACACAAACAGGAAAGTAAAAAGAGAGGCTGGGTTAGGAAAAGAAGAATTCTGTCTTAGGACAAATTTGGGCATAAGCAAATGTGAAATGTGCATTATACTCAGATTGTGCCCCGATATAGCAATCATTCCGAAACATTCTCATTTTCAAAACAAGTGTCATAGCAGAGCTGTATTTGCTGAAGAATCCCCACCATCCCTACTCCCCTATTCACAGATGTCAGTGCCAGTCACAGGAAACACTGCCCTGAGCTCTGAGGGTAGGCAAAATCCCAGCTTCCTCCAATGCTGCCTTCCAACGTCACCTCCTAAGCAAAACTCTTCTGCATTCCCTCAGGTGTTCACTCTCATTCTCTCTCTCTCCCTCTCTCTCTGTCTCTTCTCTCTCTCTCTCTCTCTCTCTCTCTCTCTCTCTCTCTCTCTCTCTCTCTCTCTTCTCGTCTCTCTCTGTCTCCTCTCTCTCTCTCTCTCTCTCTCTCTCTCTCTCTCTCTCTCTCTCTCTCTCTCTCTCTCTCTCTCTCTCTCTCATTCTCTTTCCCTCCCTCCCTCCTTATTTGCGCATACGCTGTGCCCCTCCCCCCAGAAGGATGTCTGCTTCTTGAGGACAGGGCCTGTTTCATTTTTAGTGTTGTGCCCTGCATAGTAGGACTGGTACAGAGTAGGCACTCAGCTGATACCGGGGCATCGGCCAAAGCAGGGGTAGGAATGAAAGGACCAGGCACCAGAGCCCTGGGGATGTCTTTCACATCCTGTCCGTCGAGCTCCAAGGTTCACCCCCAGCTCCCTTCTATCCCACCCAAGCGTCTGTCACCTTGGCAGCACAGAGGGGAGACGCTGCCCCCTCTGCCCACCTGCACGCCTTCTCTCTCTCTGCTTCCAGCTTCTGGGGGCCCCTCCTGTTCCTGCTCCTAAGAGGACCGCCCTTCTTCCTTCACACCTAGTCCGCGCCCCTTCATTTGTGGCAGGGCCCCGCCCTTCTCCGAGGGGCTGCAAGATGGGGCTGACAGTCGGTTGCTAGGCAACCAGTGAAATAGCGACAGCTGCCTCCCCCGCTGCAGCCTGCTTGCGGGCTGTCCCCCAGTAATGGAGGCTGGGGGCTTCACACAGATTCTCGGTGTGAGTCCTAACCCACCTGCACCCAGACCTGGAGACACCTTGTGGAAGGCAAACAGGCTGTCACTTGGACAGTCGGCACCCAAGCCTCTTCCAGGAGCTTTGTGGGGGCTGTGCACCAGAATCTTCCTTAAAACAATGGAGAAGGGTGATGGGTGCATCCCAGGGTCCCTCCAGACTTAAGACAGAAGGATGAGCACAGGCTTGGGGGTCCCTTTTCCCTCACACAATGCTCATCTCCCCACTATTCCTGGACACCCTCAGGCCTTTGTGAGGGGGTCAGTGCTGAAGCCTGGCCTAGGGCCACCCACAGACCTAGTTCATGGGTGTGTAAAGGCACCTCGCTTGCCCTGTTTCTGTGAGACTGTTGTTCCAGAAAGCAATTGTGAGACGGTTCGGAGAACCAGCTGATGCCCCCCTCCTCGGATTATTACCAAGCCTGCCCGCTTCTGCTTCACAATTTGGTTTAGGAAATAGCTTTGGAAGCCGTGTTCAGGGAGGGAATCTTGTGGGTGGCGAGGACCCTGGCCCAGCCCGACCCTGGCCCTTACCGATTAAAGAGGTGATTCCGGCTGACCATCCTCAGGAAGCCCGTGGGGTCTGTGACGGAGGCGAGTTTGCTGTGGATCTCCTCAAACTGCTGGTCCATGATCTCTCCGGCCTCACTCTCTGTCTCACTGCTGGCACAGGCTCTGCAGGAAAAGCGGCAAAAAGGATGGACGTCACGGAAGGAAGAGGGAGCCCAGGGTCTCACTGGGCCTCCTGGGCCTCGGCCTCTGCCATTAAGTCTCTGTGTGGGCCTTCCCTTCTCTGGTCCAACACGCTCTCACATGTCAAATGAGGGGTGTGGGGCTAGTGATTTCACAGAGAGAAGCGGCCCTGGCCGCCCTCGGTGGGGTCTACGCCTGACCCAGGGTGAGCCCAGTGTCCCAGGATGAGTACAAGGGCAAAGGGAATATTTTACACTGATGAAATCATAAACCCAACACCCCGATTCTACCAAGTTCCCAGAGTAACCTGAAGGGCAGAAAGGTCTATCCTTTCACCACCACCGAGTTCATGGTAGGTGGAGGCATGGTGCCCTTACACAGAGGTCCTCTGCACGGACACATAGAGCACTCTTCATTCAAACATCTTTGAGGGATACTTGGCTCGCTCTGGAATAAAGCCTCGGTCCTCGTCCAAGCACTTAAGGACTGGGCACCAAACTTTCCCTACAGCCTTCTCTCTCACCACTGCCTCAGGCAAACCTTCTGCCTTCCCCCTACCCGAAGCACTGACTGTCCACTCCACTTGAACACGCAATGCACGGACTGCCGCATGTTGTCGGTGACTGAGATTGCTCTGAGGGCCAGGTCTGTACGATAAAGGACCCCAGCATGGAGGCTGGGAGGGACCCCACAGATCAGGCCATGGGCTTCACCTTCTGGCCGACTGCTGACTCAGAATGTTTTAAAATGCACAGAATTATACAAAGGAAACCAATTCTATGGAAATAAAGATCTGTTTTTCCCCATCTGAGTTCACAGAGCCCAAGGAGCTTTTGATTTTGGTCCCAGCCTCCAACCTGCACATGAGAAAACAGACTCAGGGAAGGCTACTTGTCTGTGGATGTAAAGCCAGTGCTGGCTACCTCACTCTTCCCATCAGGGAGATGGTGCACGCTAGGATACTTAGCGTAAGGCCTGGCTGGCCTGGCTGGAAGAAGCAAGGTGGGTACTAGGTCATGGTTGGTACATGTCTGTTTAAATGGGCGTTTCCCTGGTTGGAAAATCTCTCAGCATCTCGCCAGGGCTCTGAGTCTGACTAGAAACCAGGTCCTACCTGCACTCTGTCTGTTGCTTGGCCAAAACCCAAATGACCAAGCTTTGTCTGGCTGGGGGCTGCTGGGAAATCTGCAGAGCCTGCGGCAATCATTCACCTGAGGCCTCGCCTTGGAATCTTCTGAAGGCTCAGCACACACTCTCTAGGGGAAAGCCCTTTTCTGGGTGGGATTCATCCCAATTCATGGGAAGGCTTTCCAAGTGAAATTCGGCCCACAGACAAACTCGAGATTCCCCAGCACGCCTCCCTCTTTCACAAACATCTTCCTGCATGAGCTCTTGGAGCGCCAGAGACCGACAGCCAACAGGTGACCTTCAGAAGATGGGCCGGTTTCCATGAGGCCAAGCTTTCCAAGAGGACAGAGCTTTCAGGAGACAGATGGCTCAGGGGACTGTGGGGTAGGGGCAGGAGAATGAAGTCAAGCTTGCTGTCCCTGCTCAAATCCTGCTGGATGCTGGATGATCTGTGGAATCCTCCTGACAGTCCCAGCTTAATCTCCTGCTGCCCTGGGCTGATCCTGCAAGGGGATCTTGAATTAGGCTGCGCTTTGTAACAGTGGCTTTAAATTTTTGGCTCATATTTATGTTCTGTGCCCACAATGACCTTGTAAGTTAAGAAGGTTTCCGGAATTACTCCATTTTCCAGGGGGAGATGGAGCCCAAAGATGGTCTCTGACTTGCCCAAGGTCATACAACTGGTAAGGTACTCAGAGACCTTGAACTCAAGTCTTCTGAATCCCAGGCGTGGGCTCTCTACGTCCCGTCATGCTGCCTTTCCTCGTGGCTTTGGCTGCTGTACAAACCACATGCCTTCTCTCTGAGTGTAAGGAGTTGATCAGAAAATGGAAGGGGAGAGAAAAGCAACTGACTATACAGAACTGCCCCTTCTCCAGGGCTGGGGGAGGAGAGGCATCACTGTCATTGGCTAAGGATCGGTAAAGGCTTAGGAACTTCCGTGGGGATTCTCGGCCCCTGGGAGAGAGCAGCAACATCTCTGAGCAAGCTCTTTTGCCCAGGGACGTACTGATCGTCCTCACGCTGCCCTAGCCAGCTCAGTTCTGACAGGTTTTTGCTGGTCACTCCGCTAGAGATGAAGGTGAGGAGAGTGAGCTCAGGCTTGCTCTCTTCTCCATCATCAAGCTGCCTTCACACCCTGGCAGCAGCCAGGATTCTCGCTTCAATTTTGATTCCTAATAGGATTACCTCCTGTTTCTCCACGCTCAAGTACTAGGCCTAAAGGGAAAACCAAGTAGGTTTGTAACAGATATTTACAGCCGGTCCCTGAGGCTTCTCCAGGACCAATGGGTGGAAGTGATGGGGAGGCAGGGATGTGACTGGAGGTGGGATGTCCCTGCCCCACTAGAGGCATCAGGCCCATCAGAGGGGGGGACCTGTGATTCGACTCAGATGGAAGGGTGGCCTGTGTGCCTACCCTCTGAGGTCCTGTCAGCGCCTCAGAGCGGGACGCGCTGTCTGTCTCTTACACCAAGGATTCCCAGCACTGACATGCACCGACTGTGTGGCTGTAACTGAGCCTCAGCTTCCTCTTCTATAAAATGAGAATGACTTGTCCTGCCAATCACACAAGGTTAGGGTAGGGACTGGGCCTATGACTTCATCCATATGGGGAACTCTTATGTGAGGAAAGTCCCTCTACTAGTGCAGATTGGTGCCTTGGAAACAACGAGCTGCTCTCAGAGAGAGTTGACTGGATCGCTGAGGGGTTTCGTGACTTGTCCAGGGTCATACTGCCAATATCTGTCCGAGGTGAGACCTGAACCCAAGTCTTCCTAGCTCCAAGGCTGGCTTTCTCTCCAGCATTGCTGGCTGCCTCTCTGCCAAGGGGCAGACTGGTCTGGAAAAGAGTGCTTTTTAAACTTGAAAGTGCTAAAGAATTGTGTGTTATTGTCCTGGGCCGAGTCTTGACTTATTTCCAGACTGAGTCTTTGGGAGGATCTCTGCATCCTTTTTGGAAACACTGTGTCACCATGGACAAGTCCCCTCTCCTCCCTGGCCTGAAGGGGTGGCCTTGGAGGTCCCTCCCAGCCCCAAGGCTCCCAGGCATCTTGAGATACAGACAGCGAAAGTGTCTGATGGAGAAGCTCTGACGATGAGCCCCAGAGGCTCTGAGGGAGTGGGGGAGGTGGGCCTGGAAGGGCAGGGAGCAGCCAGGGAGAAGGGAAGATGGACATTCCATGCCCAGAGAATGGCAGGCTCAGATGTCTGGCTCCAGAAGGAGCCTGGGCAGGAGGAGGCCGAGCAAAGGACAGGCTGCGATGGAGCCCGGCTTGGAGAAGGCAGTGGCAGCAAGGGCAGCACCTCTCCTGCACTTCACCTTGTTGGTGTCTGCTTCAAAAGCAAACCCTGAGGCAGGACAGACACGTGCTTCCAGGGAGAGCTACCAGCAGTGGAGGATGTCCTCCATGTCTGCATCGCCTAGAAAGCACCAGCTCTACAGAAACCGTGCCCTCTGAGGCAGGCGGCTCCAAGGTGGGCAGCCGCCCAGGGTCACACAGCTAGTGTCAAATGTCTGATTTGAACTCGGCTCTTCCTGACTCTAGGGCTGGTGATCTATCCACTATGCCACTTAGCTGCCCCAGTTGAAACTGTTTTTCAGTCAAGGTGGTTTACTACAAGGGATACGAGACTAGCTTGTTAGGAAATAGAATGCTTCACAAATCACAAAAAGGGTAGAACCCACCTGATTATATCAAGAGATGCAGAAAAGGCCTTTGAAAGCTCACTCAGATTAAGAATCCTTAAAAGCACAGCTATGAGGTCTAACATGGTAAAACACAGGTGTCCAAAATGAAGAGTGAGAATAGTTTGTAAAGCTTTCTCACTGTGTTCAGGCATCAGATAAAGATGCTACATCCCTCCACTGCTATTTGACATCCTAGAATGCTAATTCTAACAGAAGAAAAGCGACAGAAATTGAGGGAGCATTAGCAGAGACTCTCTCAGCCACCCCTTCGCCCGTCATGATGCTCACGTGCCATCTGACCACACACATCTCTGTTTTCCCTTGGCCCCATCTCCGCTGTCCTTCTGTCCTGATGGAGGGCTAGCAACTGCAGGAAGTAGCTGCCACCCACGGGTGAGGAGCTCTCTGAGCAAACAGCAGCCTTGAGACTGTGGTCCGCCAGTCATAGCTGAGCAACGTGATCAAACCACGTCAAAATGGCCCATCATTCCCAGAAAGTTCATCTTTACAAAAAGATAAAATGGAAAGAATGAAAAGTTCATTCGGCCACTTCCTCTCAGCATGTGCTCTCCATCAAGCGTAATCAGTTCAAGGCCTCTGAGTGTGAGACAGGCCAGGAGCAATGCGCTCGCTTGTTCCTATACGGCTTGTTGTGGTTTCCAGGCAGCACCAAAGGTATTGGAAAAGCAGAAGCTGCCCAAACACCAAGAGGAAGGGATAGAGCTCTCTCTTCTGCTTTGGAAAACGACTGCTGAAAAGCTGGCAGGAGACGGGAGACGCTAGTGTCTGGCATTGGGAAAACCTGCATCAGGGCAGGTCTCGGACTGGCCAAGGAGACTGCAGATGCACACGCTACACAGGCACCTCGAAAGGCTGCGAGGCTCAGACCCAAGTCCCTTGGAGCCCGTGGCCTCACTTGCCAGGGGCTTCTCCTGGCGTTCAGTGGCTTTTGTCAAACCAAGGGCTCGCATACCTAGCAATCTGCCTCCACTTCCCCTCACTGTGGGAGATAAGACAGCAGTAGTAGTGCCTTCCTTGGACAACCAGCCAAGATTCCTTTCCATCACAGATTTTTCTACACAATGGACATTTATTTCTGAATAGGCCCCACCCACTGCAGTAACAGCAATGACAGCCAACGTTTAGATGGTGCTTGAAAGTCTGCTCAGCACTTCACATAAATCACCTCACTCGAGCTCCATACCAACCCTGGGAGGTATTAACAGATGAGGAGACTGTGGGTCAGAGAGGAATGTGACTGGCCTCTGGCCAAACAGCCAGTAAGTATCCAAGGCAGGATTTGAACCCAGGTCTGTCTGACTCCAAGTCCACAACATAAGCTCTTCAAGGGCCAGCCCTGTGTTATTTGTCATTCTTCTACCTCCAGTACCTAGTCAGGGTCTTACACACAGTAGGCCCTTAGTAAATATCTATTGACTTTCTTGACCCATAACCTCTGGATAATAAGATTATGGATTTAGTGGTGACAGACAGCTGAGACGACATCAGGTTTACCCCCTTATTTTACAGATGAGGAAACTGAGGCCCAGAGAGGGGAAGGGCCTTGCACAGAGATCTTATGGGGGAGAGTCGAGTTTTGAACCCAGGTCCCTTGACTTCAAATCCATCCTTTCTACTGAGTCACGCCCTGTACCTTCCCTTTTCCAGGCTCAAAAATCACACCTCTCTTAACACTTTCTCATCGCTTCCATTTTCCATTCCTTTAAACTTTCCTATCATTCTAAGTAGAATCTCAACTTCCTCAGCTACCCAACCTTCCCCACGCACTTCTCAGGGCTGGTATGAGACCTTCAGATGGCCCGTGGGCGTGGAGGCCAATGGCACTGGGGAGACGTTCAGATGGCCCATGAGCATGGAGACCAATGGCACCGGGGAGACCTTCAGATGGCCCACGGGCATGGATACTGATGGAATTGGGGAGACCTTCAGATGGCCCATGAGCATGGAGGCCAACGGCACTGGGGAGACCTTCAGATGGCCCATGGGCGTGGATACTGATGGAATTGGGGAGACTTTCAGATACATTGAGGCCAATGGCATTGGAGAACCCCTTCCCCCTCCCCACCCTGCCTCCCTCCCCTCCTTCTGTAACAGTTTTCACTATTCTCCCCTTCACCCCAGAGGCCTGGCTTTCAAATAAACTTATCAATTACACTTTTGGTGTCCCAATTTTAAATAGCACCTTTTCATTTCTGATTGATTTCTGAGTGGAAGGTACGTAACAGCCCTCTCTTCTCTTCCTGGTACATTATGCTACCCAGTCTCCTTCTGTGTTGTGGTCTCTGTGGTGCAGTTTTGGTTAGCATGGGTTTGACCTTGTGCCTATCCCTATCAGACTTCTGGATTTACCCTTCAATAACAGCATGAAAATCAAGGCAGGGCAGAAGTTTCATTAAAAAAATCATTCCTCCTCATATTATCACACACACACACACACACACACACACACACACACACTCAAATATACTCACATATACGCACACTCTTAGCACGGTGCCTGGCACATAGTGGGAGCTTAATACGTTTATACACACACACACACACACACACACACACACACACACACACACACACACACACTTTCCCATTTATATATATTGCATGCCCCAGGACAAGGCGGCGTGCCTTAGTGGAGAAGTGAGAAGACCCCACAGTTAAGTCTCATCTCTATGTCTTGTTCATGGGACATGGGAAGAGTCACTCAATGAACACCTGCCTCTGTTTCCTCATCTGTAAAATGAGAATAATAATAGTACCTACCACCAGGGTTGTTGTAAGGATCAAATGAGACACTATTTGTAAGTGCTTGGTATTACTTGGCACAAAGTAAGCACTATATAAATACTTATTTTCTTCCCTTAAAAACTGATGGAATTGAATTGTGAGAAATGAGTATTTCTCTCTTGTATTTAATAACTCATTACTGTGTTAGCACCAAGGTTTTTCCCCTTTTCTACGTCCTCATCTAGAAACCAGCCAGTGTGGGAAATCTTAGGCAGAGATTTACCCAGGCCAAGATCTAATCACAGAGTCAAAGAAATTTGAAGTTTGGGCTAATGGGTGCATTCCTGCTTACTGTGTTTGTTCATACAGTTCTGGGGAAAGGCTGAGTTCCCCTTTTGTCAGACAGGTGAAATGGAAATGGATAAGTCTTTGTGACCAAGATTCAGGTAATCCGAGCCACCTACCCCAACACCTTCACTATATTATAGCCTACCCTCTCATTGTAATATTCATTGTCTCACTGACTGTTGACCAGAGTTGACTGCCACCCTTAGAACACCTACTCTTCAAAGGGTATATAAATTGTGAGCCCATCGCTGTTAGGGGTTTTTGTCTAAGAGAGTCGGTCAAATGACCATCCTTTTATTAATAAATATGCTGGCCTCATTAATAAAATGATTAAATTACCCAGAAACTACGTCTCTCAGAACATTTTTAATTGTTACTGGGTGGATGTGGTAATAATGAGGGAAAACAGATGGACAGACTGACAGCTTGACTGGCATCCGTGAAACACTAAAGCAGCCAGAGGGAGGCTTGCTGAGTGATTGGTCGGCTCCTACGCCCAAGAAGAGCCTGGGGTAAGAAGGGCCATGGTCTTTTCTGGGGGGTCCCTGTTGCTGTCCTGGGGTTGGGGAGATAAAGCTCACTTCCCACCTGGACCCTTCCCATGAACACTCTGCCCAGCACATTTTTGACTTAGATATTCTTATTCCTGCTTGGGGGGTTGAGAGCAGTGGTAGGGAGTAAACAGCAACTCTACTAGCTTTTAATGATTCATCCCCCAAATACTGATGGAGCACCTGCTCCATGCCTGGCACTGTGCTAGGTACTGGAAATACAAACACAAAAGGATGCAGGCCCCGCCCTCAAATAACTCACAGAAGAGAAGAGGTGACGAAGGGAAAAAAACCCATTAGATAGAAGAGATGAGATTTGTAGGTTGGAGAGGGGCAGTCACGGGCAGGGCCGAGCCAGCCAGCTTCATGGCAGTTTCCCAGGTGTCAAAAAGGTCTCCTGCCCCCATCCTGAATATTTAAGGTCTTGTATTCTTCAAATACAAATACCCTGAGAGGAGCCACACTTTAAGCCTTATCTGCCATGTGTATCTCAGAGTGACTGGGAGTAGTGCATCCCATTTCTACAGCAGTTTTTGATGGGGGGAGGAACGTGGAAGACAAGCTTTTGTCAGCTCCACTCCAGTGGCTGGTGATGGAAAGTCTCTTGTTCTGAACTCCTGAATTCTTTCATTTTCACAGAGCCTCAAGATCTAAATCTCTTTGACGTGGCACAGAAGTTATTATAGTTTCTTTTCAGTAACTCAAGTCTTTGTCATACACATGCTCGTCTCTCTGGAAAAGCTGATATTTTTTATGCAATGGGATTTCATCCTTTGCTTCTGTATATATTATAGTAGGAAATTTTTTTTTCCCATATCATCTCAATACCTCTAATCCATATTTTTATCTAACAGCTGTTATTTATAGAACCTACCTTCTGTTAGTCTGAAGTCAAATGACTGTATTTGCTATCCCTGCCAGGAGTACACACACACACACATACACACACACACACACACACACACACACACACACACACACACATGCCATCAATAATCTCTGAGCCAGGCTTCAATCCTGTTAAAAAATAAAAATCTTCAAAGAGCCCTTCTCACCAAGTTCCATTTTCCTGGAGCTTTTCAAGGCAATCTTAATTCACCAGCATGAGGCTTCCTTAGTGGGGACCGACACCCTGCTCCCCTCTCAGCCCAGGCTTCCTCCTTTCCAGGACTTATCTTCATTAATAAACATTTAGACAATGAAAATGAATACTGAGCTGGAGAGAGAGCCATATTGGAGAGCTCACAAGGTGGACGGATGGGCCTTTATCAGACAAGAATTGGGCCATCTCCAAGTCCCATCTGGAGGATTAGTTCATACCATCATTTGGAGTTCAGAACGGAACTAAATTAAAAACTATTTATCTAGCCAAAGAAATGGCTGTCTGTATTTGAAGATAAAACTAGAGGTGACCAGGTACTGAAATACAAATGCTGCCTTCCAGCTGGATATGCCACACCTAGAATTTCACCACAAAGGGGGTGTTAACTATCAAAAGACTAAGAGGAATTTGAATCCTAAAGAATTTCGTTGGCAGGAGAGTTTTCCTGGGCAGCTAGGTGGCTCAGCGGATAGAGTACTGGGCCTGGAGTCAGGACGACGTCAGACACTAGACCAACCTTGGGCACTTACTAGCTGGGTGGCCCTGGGCAAGTCACTTCACCCTGTTGGCCTCAGTTTCCTCATCTGCAAAATGAGCTGGAGAAGGAAATGGCAAAACCACTACAGTGTCTTTGCCAGGAAAACTGCCCAAAAATGGGATCACAAAGAGTTGGACAAAACACAAGAGTTTTCTCACAGGTACTGCTCACAAGGGCTGCTCATTCCTGTGGCCAGAGCTTGGCTTACCCTGCTCATCCTGACCTGGAATGTGCAACTGCCTCCCCACTCCTCCTCCTCCACCAACCACGTCTTTCACCAATGAGTGCAGGATTCCAGTCCCCCAGGAGCCCTCCTAAGCCAATCAACTCCGTCAACATTATCCTATGCTTTCAGTAACACAGAGCTAGATAGGCCTTTATTACTCAATCAACCAGCAGGCTTTCTTATGTGCTTATGTGCCAGGCACTACGTTAGGTGCTGGGGATTCAATAAGGACGTGTCTGAGTGCATACAGAATAATTTAAATTTAATAAATGTGAATACATACAAAGTAGTTGAATAGGTAATTTGGAAGGGAGGGCACCAGCAGTTGGCAGGATCAGGGAAAGTACTCAGTTCAGTCGTGTCCAACTCTCCACGACTCCATTTGGGGTTTTCTCGACAAAGATATTTGGAGTGGTTTGCCATTTCCTTCTCCAGCTCATTTTACAGATAAGGAAACTGAGGCAGAGTGAAGTGACTTGCCCTGGGTCACACAGCTAGTAAGTGTCTGGGGCCAGATTTGAACTCAGGAAGATGAGTCTTCCCAGCTCCAGGCCCGGCACTCTATCCACTGAGTCACCTAGCCACCCAGGGAAAGTTTGCTATTCATACATAAGATAGTCCTTGAGCTAAGTGTTGAAAGAAGAAAGGGATTCTTCCCGGGTGAAGAGAGAGGGCATGCCAGGCATCTGTGATGATGAATGCAAAGGTGTGGACAGAGGAGGAGGCGTACAGTGTGTGAGAAGGTGGGTTTGGCTGGATTGTAGGCGGTGGGGGGGGGGGAGCGAGGTACAAGACGCTGCCCAGGTCGGCTGGCCCGAGGTGGTAAAGGGCTGCAAAAGCCAAACAGTGGAGATGACATTGGATTCTAGGAGCCATGAGGAGGGAAGTGACGTGGTCAGATCTGCGCTGAAGGGAAACCAGAAATTGTGTGGGACAACAGCTCCTGAGCCCACTCTACGGAGGAGTAGACTGAGGCCCAGAGAAAGCAAGAGACTTGCTGGAGATCACCCAGATCCAGAAGCCCTGGTCTTGCTGCTGGGCTACCACTGTGTGACGTGAGGACTCCTTCCCACCCTTCCGGGCCTCTCTCCTAGTGGCTTACGATCTCCGCTGCGCTCCTGGCCCTGCAGCTCTGTCTCCTCTGGTTGTCCCTCAGATCACACGCAAGGAGGGCCTCGGGCACAGGAGGTGCCGAGAAACGTTTGTCGCCTGCGTGAGGACCCCAGCGATCTGCCTCTGGACAGGGGACACGCTCTGGGGGCTGTTCCCATTCTTCCTCACGTCTTTTCATGGGGGCCTCTGCCTTATGAAACTTCATCACTCTCTTCTCATGGCCCCTGGCCACGGTTTTTTTCTTTAACTACAGGTACAGAGTCTAATGCCAAATCCCATTGACGCTGGAATTCAGACAGCCCAAGTCACGCAGAAATGGCAGGTTATCGGGATATGCAGGCCCCCTGCTCTTTGCTGTGAGTCAGCCCCCTAAGCCTGCCTGATTTTCTGCTGCAGACGTCCACGTCTGTGAAGAGAGGGTGAACAATCACTTTTAAAATCCTCCTTCTCCAAAGGTCCTCCCTTCCATGGAAGCTAACAAAGGCACTGAGACCAGGGAATGATTGCCTTTTTTTTGGGGGGGGGGGGTCAGGGAATCTTTCCAAATGGAACAAGTTTTTGCAGTCTGAAAAAGGGAATCCTTGAAGACAAGGCAGCAGACCTGGCCAAACATGGGCTGTTGCTTGCTTTCCCCAGGCTGGGGATGGATTCTGAATTGATTCCCTGCATTCTTTTACATGACCCTATGACTGGCGGGGGATGGGGGGCACCTTATGACAAGGGAAACAGCTTCTCTGGTGACAATCTAAAGTCTGTGATTTGTCCTTGTGAGCTGGGGACACTTTCTAGCCTTTTGTTTTACCTGTTGGTTGTTTTATCGATTCTTGGGGTCAAATAATCAATTTCATAAGTACAGAATGGGGGGAAGTGTGGCTAGCCTAGAGGGCTATCCAGAGATGCCCTGGGCCTAGGGCCAGACCCCTTGCATTTCCCCCGGTCTGATCATAGCTGGAATGGCCTCTTGAGTTTGGGGTGCTCATATTTTGAAGAGGACATTGACAGTCTGGAACACATCCCAAGGACAGAGACAAGGATAAGGTTGCCTAAGGATTATTGGAAGGAGCTGGGAGGGTTCTACCTCAAAAAGAGCAAACTTGGGGAGACATCATCATTGCTGTGCTCCTCATCCTTAGACGAGTCTTGGGCTAGTGAGTACTGGGACAGGCAATCTGACAGCCTCCCCAGGCCCTCAGGGCACAACTGAGTTACAGAATAACACAATAATGCTGTTTGATTGATGGCCCTGAGTCACAGAGAAGAGGCAAAATTATGTTCCTTAACCTTTGCCTAAGAAGTCAGGAAAGTGCAGAATATAAGTAGTGAGATTTCCATCAGAAGCTAAAAGCCTCATAACAGAGGAATGGAAAATGGGGTACTCCTGACAGGACAGATCACTACAAAAATATGTGAATGACAATTGTGGGTTAGGGGTAGCACAAACAGCCTGGATTTGGAGTCAGAGAACCTGGATTTTTTGCATTGTGACCTCACCCAAATCACTTAAAATCTCTGGACCTCAGTTTCCTCCTTTGTGAGACGGGAACAAATAACTCTAGCCCACCTCTCCCACAGGCTATTGGACAGACCCAGTGAGAGGACATGGTCCAGCATCATTACATGTACATCCTGAAATACCAGATGGTAGGAAAACCCCTCAAGGACCCCACTGAAGAGGCTGATGTCCACACCACCCAACCCAACATAGGGGGAAGAAGATTAGGATGGCTGCAGGGGTGTGGCCCAGTGCTGGAAAGGCAGAGTCCAGAGAAGAAGGCTCAGAATGGGCTGAGGCCAACACGGAAGCCACAAAGGTGGGCACTGTTTGCTTTTTAGCTCCACTAGAGGAAAAGAGGAGACTCAGAAAATGGACTGCACCACCTGCTGGGGTGGATGGGAGGCCGATAACTAACGACAGGATTTTCATTATCTTTTGTTTTCTCTTCCTGGGGGGCTGACCTTGGGGTAGTTGTTGAAGTTGTCGACCTGACCACCAAGCTCAGTTAGAAGAGCTCAGGGCCTGTACCCCAGCACAGAAGGAAAGGATGCCTATCATTGCCAAGCCCTGGCACGGCAGGGCAGAGCCTGTGGGGAAGAGACAGGAAACGCCGCAGTGCTGGAGGAGGCCAATGACTGAATTTCCCAAAAAGGAGAGAAAAGAGCCTGAAAACTGCAGGCCGGGGAGCTTAACTTGGATCCTCGGGCAGATTCTGTGATCCATCATATAAAGGGCTGATCGGTGAACAGTGAGGGGAGCTGGATCCAGGTAATGTAGGGATCAATGTAAAGTTGTACACTTGGATTCAAACAATCAACTCACAATTACAGGATGCGGGATGCCTGGTCAGACAGTGAGTCATCCGCAAAAGAGCAGGGGTTTGGGGGATCTGGGAGCACAATATAAATAAGCAGCTCCCTTGTGGAGGGCCTTTCAGAAATTCCTTTCAGCCTGCACTGTGTTTAGAGGCAACGCTCTCAAGAAGAAGGAGGGAGTCACTGTGCTCTGCGCCAGCCAGACCAAACCTGGACAGAGATGGTACAAGGAAGAATTGAGACGCTGTGGATGACCCAGAGGAGAGCCTGTGGGATGGTGATGGGCCTTACAGTCCATGTCATTAGCGTGAAAATATAGTTAATAGGAATGTATATGTAGAGCCTAAAACTCGAAAGCTTATGGAAGTAACAGTTGATAACAAAAAATAAATTAATAAAATTTTTTTTAAAAGATAAAAATAAATATAAAATTGGAAGTGTAAAAATGTGAAAAAAAGTCCATGTCATGAGGATCTACCTACCAAAGCACCTAAAGAAAAGAAGACTGGGGCTGAGGGGCACAGAGTGGGGGCTGCCTTCGAGGGTCTGAAGCACTGTTACATGGAAGCGGGATCAGATTTATTCTGCTTGGCCTGAGAGGTCAGAACCAGGAGCAGTGGGTGCCAGTTGCAAAGAATTCCATTTATTTTTGATGTCAGGACAAAGTCCCTCCCAATGAGAGCAGTGGGCTCTGTCCCCCTCCCTGGAGGTCTGCCAGCCAGGTTGGAGGGCCACTTACGAAGCATGCTTTAGGGAGGCTGACCCCTTTACAGAGGGGTGTGAGTGGTGCTAGATGGCCCAACTCTGCCAATCTTGGGATGCCACCAGTAGACAATGTATTGACGGGCACTGAGCAAGAGGAGAGGTGATGGCCAGCCCAGGAGCCGATGAGTCTGTAACAGGCATTTTCTCTTGTCATACAGAGGAACACTGAGCCAAGGCAGAAGCAGGACAAAGGCCTGAACGGGCCATCTGTGCTTGGGGACGCCTGGCTTTCTTCTAACCTTCTTCTCCTTGGGAATTGCTTTCTTTTCTTTCTTTCTTCTTAACCTTGCTATTTAAACAGTCTAAGTTGTCACTGCCTCGTCTTTGATTTGAAACCACCAGAGCTTTGAGAGTCTCCTACAAAGTGACTGCTGCTGATTTGTATGTCTCATTAAGAAAAAAATGAAGGCTAGAATACGTCCCTTTCTTCCCCAGGCCTGTCTGACAGCAAGACGGGAGAAAGAAGCTGACGTGTTGTCAAGGCAGAGTAGGACTGTGGCGAGGGTGCCAGGCTTGGAGTCAGGCACCCTCAATCTTCTTCCCCACTGACTAGCTAGGTAACCCGAGCCTCAGTTTCTTCCTATGTAAAATGAGGGTGGATCATGCTGGGCTGTTGTGAGGAGGCTGCTTTGTCATCTTGGAGGGCTTTTCATAATGTGAACAACCTTGTTCTTAGGAATTATGGCTGCTTGGACTGAACTGAAGTGGGCTGATGGGACAGCGGAGAGCCCCAGAATCTGTGCTTCTGCGATTGGGGTAAAAAGAGAACGGGAAGTGGAATTAAAGACTGTACAAAGGCAAAGGATTTGAGGTCCCTTGAGGTAATGGTGGCCAAGTCACTTTACTTTGGTGGGACTCATTTTCCTCATCTGCAAATGGGGGTTATAATGTTTAGGGATTCACAGGATTTAGAGTTTGAAGGCACCTGGGAGAGAATGGAGAGGAAGAAACTGAGACGGAGAGAAGGAAAATGACTTGCCTGGGATACCCAGGTTAGAGGAAGAAAGGCCCCGAATCACATCCGGATTCTAGGGCTCTGTCCATCATACCCTGTAACAGAGGTGTGAAGCAGGCAGGGGGACAAGCATGCAGAAATCTAGACACCTAACCTAGACCAGTGGTGAGTTGTTGTGGTCCTTATTATGACTCTTCCTCTTCCTTCTTCCCCTTCTCCTTCCCCTCCTCCCTCCCCTCCCCCTCCTCTTCTTTCTCCTCTTCCTTCTCCTTCCCCTCCCCCTCTTCTTCCTCCTCCTTCCCCTTCCCCTCCTCTCTTCTCCCCTTCCTCCTTCTCCTCCAGGTCCTACCCACACTTCATTTCACATTCTCCTTGGAGACAGTCTGTTTCACTGAATTGTGGGCACTTTGCTATTGCAGTCCTCACTGAAATATTCCCTAGCAGGCGGATGCTGCTTTTCCCCATTTGTCCCTCTCACCTGAAGTTCACGAGGTACCCTATAAATTACATCCCATTGCACAGCGTCCCTGAAATTTTCACCCTTGAGCTTCTGAAATATCAGCAGCTATTACTGCAAGCCTCCCCTGGCTTTATGGCTTTCTTCTCCAGGGCAGGCGAGGAGCAGATGAAGGAGCTGCTGTGTGCTTTCAAAAGGGAAGCTGTAGGATCACATTCATCCTAATGGGAAAAGGAATTCAAGCAATCATGTGACTTATTCAATAAAAAAACTCCCCATAGGGCTGAACACTCTCCCCCGCATCCAGGGGGAACCTGTCGCTCCCCACCGGGTCTTTGTTTTCCTCCCATCTTCTCTCCTCTTTTCTGGCTTCTGCCCAGGCTGAGCAGAGGGGTCCCAGTCTTCTGACGCCCCAAATGGGGGTGCTCAGGGTTAATAAGGCAGCTTGCTACAGCCGTGTGTTTTGGAAGGATGAGGGATGAAATTGGCCATCAATTGGATTGAGTGTTATGGATGAGAATGAGGCTTTAAAGTACTGAGTCAGTTCATTTTGCATTTGGGGTGTTAGCCTCCCTGCTGGATTTCTAGAGCCACTCCCCTTACATGATCAAACACTGAGCCTTGCACACAGTAAGTGCTTAACAAATACGCACCGAATTGGATTCATTTTAGCTTGAGACAAGGGCTTTGCTTCTCTGCTTCTCAGTTTCCTCATATGTCAAATGAAGACCCTCTCTGTTTATACATAAAGCTGCCGAGTCTCAGACGTTTAGAGATGACCTCAGTGGATTTCAGCTCCTTCAAGCGGCTGATGCCCCCAGCTCCTCCAGCCACTAACCCTGCTGGCAGAAGGGCCGAGGGACGGTGGTGCTTTGCTTGGAGGAGTCTCCCCTGTTTCCGCCAGACTGGCAGCTCTCCCCCCTCGCTTCCAGCGTCTCTGCCATCAACGCGGATGAAGCTCCCGGGAGTCCCGCCTCTCTCCGAGGCCCTATGGCTGGAAGCTGGTTTGCTGCTCTGTCGGACGACAGCATGTGCACCAGGCCACCATCTCTGCCACGGGCTAAATGACTCAAGGATGCACCAGACCCAGCCTGGATTGTTGCGGGACTTGTCAGCCCACAGCTGGGTCATCTCCGCCTCCTGCTACTGCCTGTGTTCTGGCTTTCCCCTACTCATTAGCTCCTCTTGGGGGACAGAGGAAGGCTGGGGACAGGAGAGGTAACTCACATAACAAATTGAGCTACTTGTTATTAGCTCTAGCCAAAGGCTCGATGGGGGAGGGTGGTTCAATTTAAGGATTAAAATGAGGTTTGGGATTTTCGATGAATTCCTAACTATTATTAGTTGTGCCCAGAATATTGCAATAGATTTCTAACGGGTCTTTTGTCCCCTCCAAGCCTTTCACAGGCCCTCCTCCACTCAAACATTCGCAATGGCTCTCCATTCCCTACACAATGAAGTCCACACTCTTCTGCCTAGCTCTGGACCCAATCGACTGCCCCTGGGCCATAACTAGGCTAGGCAACTGGGGCTTTGTCTGAGAGCATTGACTTGTTTTTCTTGGGGGGACAGGATGCTTCCTCCCTCTGGAACTTCCTCCTCAATCTTTTCTTTTCACAGTCTTTCATATTCTTGCACGCATGGAAATCTAGCTTTCTCCAGAAGATACCACATGGTTGACTGCTCCCCAACACACTAGGCTAGGTGGAGGAGGAGGAAAGAGACCAGTAAATGTGGGGGTTCCCCAAGGCTCTTGCTGGGGTCTGCTCTCCTTCTCCCTCAATCTCAAAAGCTCTTAAGCAGCCAAAGATCTCTATGCAGGGATGGAGGCTCCATCAGCCTTCATCTCCTACCATCCCAGATTAACCACTGCTTCCCGGACAGCTCTGCCTGGAAATCCCAGAAGCATCCTCAAGTGGGGCAGTGAAAAGAACATTCCTGCTGGAGTCGGAGAACCTCGGCTCAAATCCCGCCTTAGACATTACTGTGTAAAAGTGACATCCCTTCACTTTCTTTTGGCTCATTTTCATTTTATTTTTTTAGGCAGCATGGCATAGCGGAGAAAGCACTGGACTTGGGATTCAGGAAGACCTGGGTTCAAATCCAGCCTCAGATACTTAAGAGTAGACACGTCACTTAACCTCTGCTTGCCTCAGTTTTCTCATCTGTAAAATGAGCAGGTTGGGTTTGGCCTTCTAAGGCCTCCTCTTTCTCCTTTGTTCCTCCCCAACCCATCTGCCCACCCTGCCTCTAAATCCAGAGCTCTTTGCTCAATCCCAGCCTGGCTCCAACCTCTCTGGACATGAATTCTCTTTGGAGCTCCTCCAGCCCACCTGATGGGCCTTCTCTATGTTCCTCACTCATGGCATTCTATTTCTCATCACCAGACTTTTGCACTGACCACCCCCATGCCTGGCATGCCCTCCCTTCTAGAATCTCTCTTTTCCTTTGAGTTCCACCTTCTGGTATGAAGCCTTTCCTGACCCCCCAGGCTGCTAGGACCCTCTCTCCCTCCCAAATGATTTTGTATTTATCTCTTTCTTCTCTTTATTCCATATATACTTACACTTATTCTCATCTCCCCCAATACGTATAAGCGCTCTGAAAGCAGACGCTCCTTCATTCTTTATATTTGTGACTCTAGCAAGAAGCCCAGGCCTGACCCACATTGGGCTCCTAAGGGCCGGCTTGTTGGTTGAATCAGTGGCCAAACTCTGTCCAACAGCCCTTCCCCTCTGGACATTCATGGCCTTTACCCTGGTTCAGGTCTTTATCACCTCTCATGTGGCCCTTGAGAGCTGCCTCTCATTGGCCCTCTCGCTCCTATATATAATTCACAAAGCTGCCAGTTCCTAAAACACAGATCTGAACACGACACCCTCTACCCAACCATCTTCCATGGCTCGCTATTTCCTGTCTTTGGCCTGGCATTTAAAGCCCCCCCCCCCAGCTGCCTCCCACTGACATTTCTGGCCATAATTCGGCTCTACCAGCTGTCCCCTGTACTCAACAGTCCAGCCTGAGGCCTCTGCACAGGGGATCTGCTGCCTCTGGAAGGCATCCCCCTCCCCTCCGCTTCACAGGGGCCCAGATCTTAACTCTTCACTTGCTTGCACTTTCTCCTTCTGGAAATTACTTAGTAAGATTCTTGTGTCAGAGAAGGCACTGAGCTGTACTAGCAGAAGGAGCTTCCTCACCAAGGAGGTCCCTAAAGGAACGAAATCACAGGTGTGACCCCTCTCCCTCTCCTTCCTTTGTATTTACTCACCTTCCTCTTCACTCTCTTGACAGAAAGTAAATGCCACCAGGTCAGAGATTTTTGTTTTCATCTTTGTACCCCCAGGGCTTAATACCATTTTATTGAGTTCAGTGGAAGCCAGAAGCCTGACATTCTCCTCCCAGACCTCGCCCTCTCAACTTTGCCTCCTGCTTCCAACACTTCCTCTGAGCCTCACCTCAGCCCCCAGGTCTCCTGGTTTTCCTGCTCTCTACAGGCCTGACGGTTCACCTGCCACCTCTCTTGCACCCTTGATGCCCCTGCCCACTGCCTCCTAAGGCCAGTCACACCCAGCTGGGCTTCAGCCCGGGATCCTCTCCACAATCCAATTTCTTGGCTCATTTTCTCGAGCTGCTCCAGAGAAGCATCCTGTCAAACGTCACCCCGAGCCAGGCCCACACCCCAGATTTATTGATTCTGAGGGCAGTGCTCTTCATACAACTCATTCTTTCCCCAAGCACCAAATCTGCCATTTCTTCTTTGTCAAGGAAAAGAAAGAAAGTAGCTACCTTGAAAAAGCAGGGATTCTTCACGGCACCTGTACGGTACCCTCCCTCCACTGCCTCCCTGGAATCCACAAACGATGTATCTGGGACCTCGAGTCCTAAGAAACAGATGTGATCTGATTTGGGAGAGGCACAGTCCTGATTTACAGAGAACAGGCAACTTTGCACCTTCTGTTGTCTTTAACCAAAGAAGGACACCTTGTCTCCAGTGAGTGAGTGGGGTGGGCGGGTTTCCCGTCTTCCTGCCCAGCTCTCACTCCTCTCCCCTCTCAGGGGTGGGGGGCAGGAGGGCACACATTTGTGTGTCTGTAGATACACATATACATATTTGTGTGCATGCATACACATACATCCACACATTCATATTTGCAAATACTCAAATATCTATACACATATACACACAGTGTTTTTTATACTACATGCATATGTGTAGATATGCACACATACATAGATGCACACATATACACATACATGTATGCATGTCTGTGTGTATTCAGGGGTCTCCTGATCTACATCCCACACTACACCATCCCTGATCAATTCCCCTCATTACATGTAGTCACTGTTTGTAAATGAACAGATGGGAATAAATTAACTTAAAGCCAGTTTTCTTAAGCAGGTGGGTACCATTCAAGTGGAGTGGGGTGGAGGAAAAGGAAAGAGCTTTTGTTAAGCACCTACTACGTGCAGGACACTGCCTGATCTGTTTACACATATAAATTTCACAGAATTCAAAGTTGCATCAGACCTTCATAGTCACCCAGGGCAGGAGCTCTGATGAGCTTATTTCAGTAAAATCAGATTGCAATGACTGTATTTCAACATAATCTGTTTCCACTGTAACCCCCTGTATTTTGTTTTAAGCATTTACAAATGTTTTTCTGAGAAGGGGTCCTCAGGCTTCGCCAGACTGACTGACAGGGGGGTCCATGACACATCAAAAATGGTTAACAGGCCCTTCCCAAGTGTGACCTCCTCTTCACTTTCCAGGTGAAAACCAAGAACAGAAGTGAGTCGTCCAAGGTCACTGGTACTGGAACTCAGATGTTCTGTCATCAAAGCCTGGATGCTCCTGTGACCCACAGCAATGGCCCTTTGAAAGAAATGGTCCATCCTGGCCGCTGCGGGGACCTGACAGGGAGATCCAGGTGCCCCAGAGCAGCAGGGGAAGGAACTTCGGTTCAGGAGTCCCAGGCCTCTTCAAGGCTTTGGATACCATGTGACCTTGGGTAGGTCAGATCCCTTCTCTCGGACCGTGGTTTTCTCATTTGAAAATCTGAGTGGGGCAGAATATGTGAGCAGCTCCCCATGCAATGGTTCAAGTGTAGCAGGGACGGGTTTTCTACGGGGAGCCAGGACCCAAGAAGACCCTTGGCAGCCCCTGCACTCACATGCCCCAGGCCCCTGACCCCTTTGCCTCTGCATTCTCCTCCTAGAAAACTCCTGTCACTAAAATGGCTCCAGCAAGGCTTTTTGTCTTCACTCACCCAAGATAAGAGAACGCATGCCGGCAGGGATATTTGCATACACAGGATCCATCTTATATATTATTTAAGGGTGTTTGTGTGAGTATGACAAAGGAACCTACAAAGCCCCAGGATCCTGAGCCTGCAGCCTGGGGGCCCTTTATTAGCAGCTCTGACGACTGGCCTGGCTCAGCCTTCCAATGAGGGCACTGATATCAAACAGCCAAATGACCCCTTTAAGAAATGAAAAAGAGACGAGGGTTTAGGATAATGAGAATATTATAGCAAAGCTCACACTGTGTCTGCTTTTAATGGGAGTCACACAGCTTAAACCCCATGTAATGCTGTGAGAATGCCCCCCCTCAGAGTTATTATACATTCAGAAATCTACAATATATCATAATGAAAATGCATATTCTAATACCCTGTGATCCCCTTAATGAGGAAGGGGGGGGGCTTTATTTATAATCTTCTAAATCTAGGTAAATTACACACACTTAAAAATTCTGGATAAGTCACGCCACTGAAAAGTGGCAACATGCTACCAAACTGAGAATGTCTGATCTGGATAAAAGATAGAGCTTTCAGAATTCAGGGCACAACTGGCCAATAAGAAATGAAGGATTTTTTTTTTAAATCATATTTTTCCAGGGGTCTACTGCCTCCAAGTTTTAGCCAAACAGTACACATGGTAGGTGCCTAATAAATGTCTGCTGAACTATTTTGAGAGGGCATTCAGAGTTCTGGGGGATAATGTGGAAAGCTGGTTTCTGAAGAGGCTCAGAATGGGAGGGAAAGTGAGATACAGAGTGGTGCTAGAAGGGCCTTTAGAAGTTGGCTGACTCAACTCCCTTATTTTTACAGTGAAGAAAACTGAGCATCAGGTGTGTGGGTGGGTGTGGGGACAACTTGCCGAAGGTCACGCAGCCCAGACTAGAAACCCGGCATCTAGAAGCCTCACCCAGCTGTGTCCTCGGAGCAGCCTCTCACGTGTAAACTGTAAGGTTTACAGACCACTTTCCTCATGACAACTCTATGAAGTAGGCAGCTTGAGTACTTTTAGACCCATTTTACAGATGAATGAATCGAGGCTCAGGAAGGCCAAGTGATTTGCCTTGAGGTAAGCAGTGAGGGGTAGAAGCAGCCCTTTCGATGCAGAGCCGAGCTCTGCCCACTGTGCTACGCTGCCCCCCCATATCACATCTCTCTTACCTTATATTGTTCACAGTGACACATCGATGTACAATTTACAAAGTCATTTTCCTCAAAACAACTTTGTGAGGTGGGCAGTACAGCCATCCCCGTGTGACAGACTGGAGAGGGCTGAAGCCAAGGCAGACCCTCAAAGGGCCTGCTCAGCTTTTTCTTCTCGGTGGTCCTTGAGTTTTCACGGCTTTTACTCTTGGTTAACTATCTCCCGATGGGGCCAGGCAGTTACCTGCGACCTCAGAGTTCTGGTTTTTGGGCAGCAGCCCAGGAACAGAGCAAGGAGGCACAAAGAGGGGTCTCGGGTCTTTATCACCGCCCAACTAGTAGCCAGGCAAATTTCCATTTCTATCTAATCGGATTTTCTGAAAGCCTTGGTTTTCCCCTCCTCCAGATGCTGCTGACATCCGGCAGTCCCAGGCAGCCCTGGGCAGATGCCCATCCCCAGGCTCTGGCAGCTGCATGAATACAGTGGAGGGCCGAAGCAGCCCAGGGACTTGAAAAGACATTGTCAAGGAACGGAAGCCCCCCATGCAACCTAGATGGTTATTAGCTAGTGGGGAACATCTTCTGCATTCTAATATCATCGTCTAAATCACAATAATAATGGAAATGATCATCACAATGACAGGAGAAACCCCTCCCCGCTGCCCAGGTTTGAGAGTTGACACAGGACCCGGCGTGGGGCAGGGGAGCCGGGAGGTCTGGGCTCTAAGCTTGCTCACTCTGGGCCTCAGTTTCCACATCGATAACATGATGGACAGGGCTGGACTTTGAAGCCTCATCTGAGGTCTCTCTCAAGACTAAAATTCTGTGATTCTTGGAAGAAAGTGTGCTTGTTGCTCCAGCGCAGGCCAGCAGGGGGCGCACAGGTCACCCCGCAGCTCCAAGCAGGCTGGGATGACATTGTCTGTAACTCCCTAAAACGCCAGCCCCAGACAAAAGAACCATGGGAATTCCTGGCTCCGTTAAAAGCACTGACAAACACATGCATTTACCCAATGGAAAGGCGCAAAATTAATTGGAAACGAGATGGAACTGTGTAGTCCCCAGGCCCTCGGAGGGCTTATAATTAATAAATAATTGTAAAGCACTTTGCAAGTACACGGTGCCGGGGAGGCGCTAAATTATAGATCATCTTTCTGCAAGCACCAAAAAGTAAATGGAGCGAACGTTGAAGGGGTGCACACTCGCGGGCTGTGTGGGCGGGCTGGGGCCCGCGTCCAAGCCGCGACCCGACCGGATCCCTCTCTGGGCTCCCCTTTCCCCTGGAAGATGAACGACCTAAGGATCTCCGCTGCGTCCTCTGGCTCTGGGCTTCTTTGTTCTAAGGGCAGTGTGGCAGAGTGGACGGCTCGCCTGTTAGGGATGCCTGGGTTTGCATCCTGCCCTGGATAGGATGTACTAACCTAAGCAAAGCAGGCTGCGTCTCCGGGCCTCGGTGCACTCATCTATAAAATGGGGGCGATAGTACTCTGGTGACCAACATCACGGAGTGGTCGTGCAGGTCGAATGAGGTGCAGCGAGAGGGCGGAACGTACTTTGCAAGCCTGAAACGCCCCCACTCTTGCCATGATTATTCTTCTCTGAGGCCCTCCCTGCTGCGGACAGGCTGTGACACCAGGTTCTGCGGCGGCTTCCAGCTCCGGCATCTCCCGTCCCATTGTCCTCCCCGCCCTGACGTTCTACATCCCACAGCACCCTGTTATCTAGCTCCGTGTTGGAGCTGAAAGACGAGAAATGGAAGCAGAGCAAACGTGGCAATCTCCTCTAAGCAAAGGCTCCCCATGGGACGCAGGCACACCCCAGAGCAAAGAGCAGTGGCAAACTCTAACGATAATTAATGAAGCATAAATTGCGCAGGTGATAAAAAGAAGCAAAACAGGCTCCTCCGCTCTGAGAACAGCCTCTTTCGGGCATTTCTATTTCCTTATGTATATTCAGGACTCTATAAAGTGTATACCTACAGAGGACTGGAAGAGGGTGGTGAATAGAATCTATAGGCTTGATTGCTAAATGATGAGGAAGTCACAGAATGAGAGGGCAGCCAGCCCCGTGGCTTTCTCCATCTCTTCCTGCAGAATCCGCAGTCTTAGAGCCCTCCCCAGCACAGGAAGGTTTCTATGGTTACGTAGGGTGTAAATATATTATATGCCATGTGTGATGGGGAATGATTGGCTAGAACACGGCTCTGTGTATTCACCAGACGATGTTTGTGCAGTCTAACCCCAAAGGGAAATTATCTGTCTGCATGGCACCATGCAGCCAGTTAAATATTTGTTTCTAGGTTTATGGGGAGGAGCAGACACAAAAGAAGAAGCTGTGGGTGTTAAAGAGACTGTCTATAGGGCTGAGTGTCTCTCTACCAACGGTCCTGCCTGTGTCTGACCTCCAGGTGAGGGGCTGATGAAACATGGGAAGCCAAGGAGGCATCCATACCCTTACCTCAGCACCGTGGGCCCTTGGCAGGCCACATCAACAGTGCCGGTTTCAGGACTGGGAGCCCCATTTCAGAAGGGAAGCTGACAAGTCAGAGAAGGACAAATCACCCAGGGTGAGGGGGGGAGGCCATGCTGCCCCAGCATGGTTAGCCTGAAAATCAGCCTGAGGAAGAAATGCTGAGTATCTCAGCTAAGAGCCTCAAGGGCGGTCACAGAGAAGAGCAACCCCTGAGCATGATGATGGAAGCTTCAGAGATGGGGTCTGGGCTCCATGTTAGTCCAAACTTCCTAATGATGGGCGCTGCCCTTCAAGCGAGCTGAGCTACTTCAAGGAGAGGTGGCATTCCCCTTGTTGGAGGGCTTCAGGCTGGGGAAGGTCTCAAAGGAGCTCCTGCTCTGTGGCTGGTTGGATTGGGCCTCTGAGGTCCCTTCCACACTGTGACTCTGCTGGTGCCTGGCAGAGCAGCTTAGATCATCTCCAAAATGTACCGAGCAGGAATCTTCACACTCACCTACGTTATTTTGCTAGTGGCTGCTGACACAGCAAGCAAGGGGAACCGTTTTCACCCAAGGAGAGCCCAGGGTGGAGTAACTGGTACCTCAGGACCCAGCACTTTCAAGCTGCACAGAAAGAAGCACCAGACCACAACAATTTGAATCTCTCGCAGGAAGTCGGCATACCAAGAAATCTCCCACCAAGGGAAAGAAGAGGAGCAGCCACCCCAAAGAATGGCCAGCCGGCCAGTCAGCCCGCAGGGCCCCAAGCCGGCCATCTGGCCCAGTCCCTTGATCTCACCGAAACGGAGCTGAAACAACTGGCTGACGCTTGCGGAGTGGGAAAGAATAGGGCTGGGAGTTGAAGCCAGGTCCTCTGGACTCCGAATCCACTCCACTTTCCATTGTAATACACAGCCGCTTTACATGAGCCCTGGGATGTCACCAAGTGAGATAACGCGGGGGAGAGCATGGCAAGCCCTGAGGTGCAATACGACGCTATGGTGATCACTACGATCCATGTAAATTGAGGAAGCTCCCCAAGGATGTGGAGGTACAAACAGCTTTCACCTGACACACCGAACCTCTCGGCCTGGCTTTCACAACAAATGCTGGAGCCCTCAGGTGCCAAGCTGCGGGCTGAGAGGGAGGGCAGAACCGAGTCTGAAATCTGTCTGGGGCAGCTCCCTCACCGTATCCATCCTTTGGGCAAGTCTCTTCCGAGTCTGAGTTCCCTCATCCACAAAACAGGGAGGATAATTCTTGCCTTACCTTCTAGTCCTTTTTAACTGTGGACTGCTCTGCATGTGGGAGGAGTGACCATTCTGATGGTGGCAGCAGCATCGGGCAGCTCAAAGAGGAGGGGCTTAGAGTCGGGGAGATCTGGGCTTGAACCCTTCCAACACTAGCTTTGTGACTCTGTCAAGTCGCTAACCTTGCAAAGCCTCCATTTTCTCATCAGTAAAATGGGGACATGAACACCTACAGTAAATACCTGCTTCACCAGGCGGCTGTGGGGTTCCAAAGAGGCTGTCAGGGGCTTTGGGGGCTTCGGGCTGCATGTCTTCACCAACAGTACCCTTGTCCTTATGACTGTGTTCTTTGGAAAGACTGAGCTCTCCTCCATCTCTCCCAGGCTTTTGATAGCCTGGCACCTGGACGCCATTGCTAGGGGCTTTTTCTGGTGTATGCACAAGAAAAAAGCCTGAGTTTAAAAATACTGGAGATGAAAAGGGAAGGTCCTGTTCTGAAGACACCCTGGTGGATGCTTTGGACATTTTCTCTTTCCCTAAGATGGCGTCATCAAGGATCTCCAAGTCGCACACGGAGCAGGAGTGGTAAAACATGGACATCCAAGGACCACCCTGATGCCGATGAGAGCGAGGAGACTCCCGACAAGAATGCACGGCATGGGATGAGAAGGCAGTGTGGACATGGGGAGCAGCCCCCAACCCCACCCCTGTGAAGCGGCGCTCCTTCAGTCATTAGGCCTAGTTTACAGTTGTCTTTTTAAATGTTGACACATCCAGATGGTTTTTAGCAACCAGGTAGATAGACGTCCAACACACCTCATAAATACTGAGATGAAAAGGGGTCATTCTAGCCAGTGAGACTGTCTCCTTGTGATCGTTAAGTCAGTCGAATCATCAATCAGCCTACTATGTTTGTCAGGCTCTGGGGATGCAAAGAGGAGCTTACTTTCTATTGGGGGAGATAACATGGGTACACAGAAGTCTACACAGAATAATACGAGGCAATGTTGAGGGACAGGCGTGGGGTGGGTGTGGGGGCAATCAGGAAAGGAGGAGGCAGAATGGAATGGAAGGAAGGATAAACCATGCTATGTACTGACCGTCGATGCTGCCTGGGTGTAGGCCCTCACCCTCCACATCTGCATCGCTGCAGCAGCTGCTGGGGGGGGGCCTACCTGCCTCAAGTCTCTCCTCCCTCTAACCTATCCTCCATTCAGCCACTTCTGATGGTAAGCTCCCTGGGGGCAAGGACTCTCTTTTGCCTCTTTTTGTTTCCCCAGGCATTAGGACAATGCTAAGGATAGAGGAGACTGGGGTGTTTGTAGGCAGCAGAGAAGGACCAATACATAAGGAGAGACTGGAGATTGGGGGGCAGTGACTGTTGGAGCAGTCTCCTGGACAGTATGGCGAAGATGGGATGGAGAGCATGTGTGTGCATGTGTATATACACACCTATATATATATATATATATATATATATATATATATATATATATATATATACACACACATACACACATACACACACATGTGTACAATATACATACATACACAATATATATACATACAGACACATACATACATATACATAATACATATATTTTGTAGAAGACCTAGCTTTGTAAGGCTCTTCTGTCTCTTCAGAAACCGGAGAAAAGGAAGAAAGAATGAGAGATGTGTAATATCAAGGGATTTTTAAAGATGTCAAGTAGGAGAAAAATAACAGCTTCCTTTCTCAGCAAGTATTAGGCAAGGGCCTCTGCTGCAGGAGCGGAGGGATGAGATATCATGGGAAGCTGGAAATACAAGGTCTTGAACAGTGGCTGTGGGGGGGGGGTGACTGAGAATCCATGATGGGCATGGAAAGAGAGCACCAGCCTTGCAGAAGTGAAGGTCCAGCTGAAACTTGAAAACACAGATGCAGGGTGGACTTCACCAGGTTGCTGGGCAACCCTCTTTTAAGAAAAGGAATCACTTTTGCAGTGTATGGGGAACACCTACAAAAAGTAGGTGAGGCGGGACTTCTGTCGCTGGGGATGCCCGCACCACCCAGGGGCCACTATCATCTGGGAATGGCCTTATGTTACAGGCTAACAGAGGTTCACTTACTGAGAAGCAGCTTTGGCACGAATCTGCCTGGATGGCACTGGGAGAATTCACTTCAGGATGAGGCCATGCCCACCTGCTCTTCCTGCTCTGGACAGGAGCTGCTTTTCCCACTCAAAGTAAAATGACCATTTCTGACAGAAGCTGGGGATGTAAAAACAAGGCATCATTTGAAACCTCCTGCTGAGTTTCATGCTTCGCTTCCTGACATGGGGCCAGAAGGGCAGGGTTAAGTCAAGGGATGAAGGCGAGCTTGCTCCCTAGCAGAGGGAGAGGGCTACTGTTGACCTTCCACCCCAGCAAGCCATGGTTCTGTTCTTCTTTTATCTCACCAAACGCTGGTAATACATCACATTCAGGGGCCTTCTAATTCCACATATGACTCACCTGCTGCCATTCCCAAGATAAATAGGGAGATAGTGAAAGCTCCCATAGCTGCCCTTGATGAAATCAAGTCCCCAGGCCCAGACTGACTATCTCACTGATACTGAAAGAACTAACCGATGTGATTAATGAGCCACTCTCAGAGGTCTTCAAAGCACTTGAGAAGAACTGGAGAAGTGACACAGGGCTGGATAAGGGCAAACGTTGACCTGGTTTTCCAAAAGGAAAAGAGAATGAAGTTTGCAAGCTCAGGCCAATGAACCCAACCTTTTAAAATTCCTGGCAAAAAAAATGTGGACTCTGCTGCTTAAGGAATGAATGGCTTGTGAGCAAGTAGAAATGGCATCAGTGACTGCAAAGAGAGGATGGCTTTGTGAAGAACAGGTCACTGCAGACTAATCTCATTTCCTTTTTTGACAGGGTCCCTGTAGAGTCAACTTGTAGATCAGGGGAACACTGTAGATATAGTTTAACTAGACCTTAGCAAAGCACTTGATAAATTTGTTCCTGCTATCCTTGTGGACAAGATAGAGATGTGAGCTGCATGATAGTACAGTCTGGGGAATTTGGAACTAGTTAAATGGCTGGGCTCAAAGAGGAGTCATTAATTTTTTGATATCAACTTGGAAGGTCTCCAGTGGAATACCCTAGTTATTTGTAACATTTTTCATCAGTGACTTAGATCAGGGATTCTTAACCTGAGGTTCATGAACTTGTTTTTCAAAATATTTTGATAAGTGTATTTCAATGTAATTGGTTTCCTTTGTAAACCAATGTATTTTGGTTTATGTATTTAGAAACATTATTCTGAGAAGGGGTCCACAGACTTTACCAGAGTGCCAAATGGGTTTATGCTACAAGAAAAGTTAAGAAACCACAACTTAGATAAAGAAACAGATGGCATGCTTGCCAACTAACCAGTTAATAAGGATCTGGCAGCAGTGTATTGAACGGATTGGAATGGGAAGAGACTGAAATGAGAAACACCAGTAAATGGTGAATATAATAGTGTAGTTAAGGTGGTGAAGGCCTGGTCTGGAGTGTAGAACATGACAGATGAATCTGTGAGATTTGATAACCTATGAGGCTATGATTGTCACAAATCATTTATATGTATAGATTTTGGATTTGCAAAGACCACATTCAAGCATGGAAGAGGAGAAGAGAGAATCCAAGATAATCCTGCCTTTAATTCTAAAGGCATGAGGTTCAGAATGATGCCAATTATAGAAATGAGAAATTTGGGAAAGAGCACTTTGGACCAGCATGAGACACGGACATGTGTGTCTTTGTATTCATGGTATTTATGTGGTAATATAACCTTATATTGTTCTTGGCTTCTCACTGCAGTCTATACATTACTCTCCTCTTCCACGTGCCCTACTGAGAACAGCCATGCCGACCTTTTTGCTGTTCCTTGCACACACCTCTCGACTTAGTGTCTTTGCACTGGCTGTCCCCCAAAATGCTCCCCTTCCTTGCTTCTTCCTCTTAGACTGACTTCTTTCAAGAATCAACTCACATCCCACCTTCTGCAGAAGTCTCATCCTCAACTGCGAGAGCCTTCTTCTCTAAGGTTACCTTGTACCTATCTGTATGGATTTTGTATTTATACATATTCTGCCTCTCCCATTAGAATGTAAGCTCCTCGAGGGAAGGGACTGATTTTGCTTTTTATTTGTATCCCCAATGCTTGATCCAGTGTTTGGCACACAGCATTTAATAAATGCTTGGCGACTAATTGATTGGCAAGAGCCAATAACTGCTGGTAAGATTTTGACTGCTTTGTTTTTTTATATTATTTTCTGCATTGCCATGTTCCAGTCCTTTAAAAAATTTGTAACGTTCTTCCTCTGACTCTTAAGTTTACTCTACGCATTCTGTCTTCAAGGTACACTGTTTGAGCTTGCACAGATTTTGTATATTGTTTTAACACTGTTGCCTTTTGCTTCTCTTCTGCTAGATTGTCTTCCACTTTGGAATTTCGTTTTCCAAATCTGCTCATCTCTCTTTCACACCTTTATAGAGACTCTCCATCGTAGATTCAATTTCTTAGAATCTGCTGAGTGTCTTAATTCTGTATCAAGTGCTCCTAGAGTTGTTCTTAATTTCTTCTTTTTGTGGGTTTCATTTCCTTTTTGATCCATGTTGGAGTTTCTTGTTGTTCCATGCTCTTTTAGGAGTATAGAGGATTCTTTATTTCATCAGGCATTGGTTTAGTTTCCCTTGTCTTTTGATATTTAACAGAGATTTATATTTTCATTGAGGATTTACTGTTCATTTTTCCCTTTGGTTTTAGGATTCTCTCTGTTGCTTTATTTGCTTATGCTCTGGACTTTTTATTGGGGAATTTTCTCTTAAAATCTTTGGTGTTTCAGTCTTTTATGTGTGTGTGTGTGTGTGTGTGTGTGTGTGTGTGTGTGTGTGTGTCCTATCACTTTTTGGTTTCTCTGTCTCTGCTCTGAGTACACTTCTGAGACTAGACTTTGAAGCTGCTTCAGTTTACTCAATTTGTAGGATATGCGGTTCACTGGCCAAAGTAGAAAATACATATAGAAAGTATCAGTTGCAAAAACAGATGGAAGACCCCATGGTCCTTAGGGCACAGTTATAAAAATAGGCTGTCTCCACCTGGATCCACCCGGCGGTGGCAGTCAGCGGGCTGGCTGGTTCGGCTGGCCTGGCACACGCCGCCTCGTGCCTCTTCCCAAGCATGTCTCAGCGCTTCAGCTGGGTCAGCTTGTCTACTTTGTGGGTAGCAGCTTTTCTACAGTTAGTGGAGATTCCTGGCCCCTTCTCTGGAGGGGTTACTCCCATGAATGAGGAGCACCTGCCATCTGGGGTGGGGCGTGCTGCTGTGCTTGGGTCTCTCGGGCTCGGCTGGTCAGCGGCTTGGGCTGCTTTGTTAGGTAGTGAGTTCCCTGTCACTTTAGGTGTTTAGAAGATGGATGAGTATTTATTGGGGATGTTTTTGAGAGGATTCCTACATTGAGGAAAAGCTTGGACTAGATGACTCTTTGAGGTCCTTTTTGGTTCTGAGATAATATAGCTGAAATTAGATCTTTCCCTTAATTTGGTCTGATGGGACTGATTTCTGCTGCATCAGAGTATTTCTTCTCTTTACAAAAGAGAATATCCAATGATAATTCTACTTCCCACCAAGGCTGCATTATTTAAAAACAAGAAATTAAAAACATTTGTTTGAACTTCTTTTATGTGCCTCTCATGTTTATATTATTAGGAATATATTATGAATAATACATGTATATAATATGTAATACATATACATGTATGCATATATGTCATATCTCCTTTGACCTTCCTGTCCCACTAAGCCGTGAGAGAAATGATTATTTCTCTCTTGTATTTAATAACAAATTACTGAATTAGGACCAAGGTTTTTCCCCGTTTTCTACTTCCTCATCCAGAAATCAACCAGTGTGGGAAATCCATCTCAAAGACTTATCCAGGCTAAAGATCTAATTAAAGACAGCAAACGAAATTCTAAGTTTAGGCTAATGAGTGCATTCCTTCTCATCTGGCTCACTCAGGTTTGGGAAATGCAGATTCTCCCTTTTGTCAGACAGGTGATATGGAAATTGGTAAGTCTCTTTGACCAAGACTTGGGTGATCCAAGTCACATACCCCAAGACGCTCATTAGAATGAGCCCATTATTATAATAAGCATTCTCTCATTAATTGTTAACCAATCAGAGCTCACTGCTACCCTCAGGAACACCTGCCCTTCCAAGGGCATATAAACTGTGAGCCTACCACCATGAGAGGTCTTTGGCCTTCGAGAGTACCACTGACCTCTTTTATCAATAACACTCTAGCTTTATTAATAAAATGATTAAATTACCCAGAAATTATGTCTCTTGAACTTTTTAAACATCACAACTATAAATTCTAGTCCAGTGAGGCCTTGCCTTCTGTATCTTTCTTGCAGAATACATCATTTTTAAAGCTATGTCATTTAATGCACTGAACCATTGGCTGCTTGACAATATCAGTGACTCCTCCACAGCTTACAGCTGGGGTGCCTAATCATTAATATTTTTTTCTTCATCACCCTGGTACAATCTTTGGCATAAAGAAACACAATCTTTTTATCATTACTAGACAGTTCTACCCAATGACCATCATCATCACTACCATTTTCTTCTTCCTCTTCTTCCCCTTCCTCCTCAAATTCAGACCTACAAAGAAGTCAGCCACATGGATGGATGGTCATCACTTTTCTTCTAAGAAAAGCAGACTGGGGCGGCTAGGTGGCGCAGTGGATAGAGTACCAGCCCTGGATTCAGGAGGACCCGAGTTCAAATGTGACCTCAGACACATAACACTTACTAGCTGTGTGACCCTGAGCAAAGTCATTTAACCCCATTGCCTAGCGAAAAAAAAGCAGACGGCAGGCTAGGATGTTTTCAGAACATACCATCACATGAACAGGATCTTATTTTAAATTAAACCAGAGACAAAACCTAGAAGGGGCTAGCTACTTTGCTGTCTCTGGACTCTCCTTAGATGGCATGGGCTTGTTCAGAAACCCAAGAAACACATTTCTCCTTTTTCTGACCCTATGAAAATTCACCATATGAGTATCACTGTCAGAGCTAGGACGGACCTTAGAACAGAGAATTTTAGAGATGGAAGGAAACAGAAAACAAAGAAGAAGGCAGGGGCCTTAAAACATAGAATAAAGCCTGTGAGAGCTAGGAGGGGCCTCAGAACTAGAAGAGACCTAAGCGATCGATCATCGTAGCCCAACCTCCTCCATTCGTCAGAGAATTTTCATTGGGGGAGGGGGCGGGGGAGAGAGTTGACTCCTACATCACGCCAGGCCGCCAGTTTCCAAGAGTTTCTGCCACATTAGCCTTGATTGTGGCAGGCGGGGCCGTGCACAGCTAAAATCTAGCTTGCCCCTCTGAAAGTTAGTTTTTGACAAGAAGACCAAAGGCCTCAGTAGAAAATGCCCATGCTCCCCCCTTCACCTGCTCTCTAGTGCTCATGGGACCAAATCCAGGATCAGGCAGGAAGGAAGCATTCCCTACTGTGGAAGCTCACTTACTCAGTGACAGATGCTCTACATGGCTTTCAAGTGCCCAGCAGTTTTACTGAATGCTTCTGATGTCATCTGTCTTAAGGCAGTGGGCTGTGGAGAACCTTTACAAGCTCCTCTGGGCCCAGAATTTTCTCTGGGAAATGTTCTCGACTGGATGAGGCAGACGGCTAGCCGCCGGATTTGGCATCAGCCCAGAGGCTTGGCCTGCATCCTGCCCCTCACACTCACACGGCAGGTCCACTTTTCTTCTCCTGGACCTCTGCTTATTCCTGTCTAAGAAGGGTGTAGCCCTCTTAGTGTGGGCCTCCCACAGTGGGGCGAAGGACCCCAGAAGGTTAAGTACCTAAGGTGATTTACAGGCTTAGACATGCGCTAGGTATTCTCATTATCTGGAGAATCAGGTGGGAATGATGGCTTGGCTTACCTTGATATGTCTATGAAGCTGCCCAGTGTGCAAAGTGCTTTCAAATCAACTGTCTCCACTGAATCCAATTTATAAAAATAAGAGCCGCTCTTCAACTGATAAATGGTCAAAGGATATGAACAGATAGTTTTTAGATAAAGAAACGAGAGCTATCTATAGTCATATGAAAAAATGCTCTAAATCATTATTGATTAGAGATATGCAAATTAAAACAACTCTGAGATACACCAGCTCACACCCATCAGACAGGCTGATACAATAGAAAAGGAAAATGAAAACTGTTGGAGGGAATATGGGAAAACTGGGACATTAATGCACTGTTGCTAGAGTTGTGAACTGATCCAACCATTCTGGACAATAATTTGCAACTATGCCCAAAGGACTATAAAACTATATACCCAGCAATATTGTATTCAATCTATATCCCAAAGAGATTTTTTTAATAAAGTGGGAGGGGAAGGACCTGTATGTACAAAAATATTTATAGCAACTCTCTTAGTGGTGGCAAAGAATTGGAAATTGAGGGGATGCCCATCCATTGGGAATGGCTGAATAAACTGTGGCATATGATTGTGACGGAACATTATCATGCTATAAGAAATGACAATCAGGACATTTTCAGAAAAATCTAGAGAAACTTACATGAACTGATGCAGAGTGAAGTGAAGAGAAGCAAGAGAACATTACACACAATAATAGCAACACTGCACAATGATTAACTGTGAAGGACTTCACCATTCTCAGCGATACAAAGGCCCAAGACCAGTCTATAAGACGTACAACAAAGAATGCCGTCCCCCTCCCGAGAAAGAGCTGATGGAGTTTGAACACCGAGTGAAGCATACTTCTTGAAAACTTTATTTTCCTTGTTTTGGGGGGCTTTTTTTCGGGGGGAGGATGCGTTTTCTTCTACAACATGACTGATATGGAAATTTGCTCGACTCATTTTAATACAGAGGGTGAAGGCCAGATCACCGCCCACGGACAAAAAAATGGCCTATTTTGCTGACTGGTCGGTCCCAAGGGCTGAGCTGCCTGGGGACATGGGACATCTACAGATGGCACAAACCTACGAATTATCTTCCCAAGCGTCTAGGCCATTTGGTCTCTAAACATCATTAGAGAGAAAAATCTAAAAGGAAAAAGACGGTTTGAAGTGAAGTGACCATCTAAAGAGACAAGAATCAATGCCTCACATTCCCCAGTCTTTCCTGCTTAATCTTCATCAAGAAAGGCTGTCTCTAACCTTCTGATGTAAGATCAATAGGGGACACTCACAGTTTCAACCCCCATCAGTGAGTCCAAAATTTTAAAAAGACAAATTAACTTAGAATGTAATTCAAAAGGTACCCGGCAGACAGAGTACTTGTGACGCTGTGTCAGAAGATCCCAGATGTTAGCCTCAAATGAAATCAGGGACCCGGGGCTGGGAGAAAGGGAGCCTGTAGACCAGGTAGCCCAGGGGTTCTCATGCTTTTTGATCTCAGGCTCCCTTTATACTTTTAAAAATTATTGATGGCCCCCAAAGAGGTTTTTTAATGTGGGTTACACGTCTATAGATACCTACCACCTTAGAAATTAAAACATCTTGGGGGCAGCTAGGTGGTGCAGTGGATAGAGCACTGGCCCTGAAGTCAGGAGGACCCGAGTTCAAATCCAGCCTCAGACCAAAAACTTGTCATTTACTAGCTGTGTGACCCTGGGCAAGTCACTTACCCCAATTGCCAAAAAAAAAAAAAAAGGAAATTAAAACATCTTAGCATAATTATGAAAGATGTTTTGACCTCTTGGATGCCCTGAAAGGATCTTAGTGACCCCAGGGGTTCCCAGGCCACACTTTGAAAACCACTGATGCAGTCCAATCTTTTCATTTGACTGTTGAAGAAACCATGGCCCAGCCAGAGAAGAGGAAAGCCAAGGTTCCAATAGGCCCTCTGACTCCAAACCACGGTCTTTGTCTTATGCTGTAGTACTTTTAACGGCAGGGTAGCCTTGGGTGAACCAGTCCACCTTTGTGGGGCTCTTTCCTCATCTATAAAATGGGCATAACACACTTGCATTACTCTTCAGGAAGGCCATAAGGCAATCATTTCTATAAGCTACAAAGTGCTGTGCTGGTGGAGCTAGTGTCCTCTTTTGAGGACGGGGCACCATCATACCATTCCTCCAAATGCGGGGACTAGATGCCCCTGGGGGTTTAAGAGGCAGAAAAGCTGAACACCACTGAGGCTTGGAATTCTTGACCTTGCATGAGCTAAGGATCCGGTCATCAGGATTCAATAAATGACATTCTCTTCAGAAGCTCTGGGCCAGGGCAGGAAGTAGGGGCATCCATCCTGTTCCAAAAACACAGGCTACCAAGACTTAAAACACTGCTTTCAAATGTCTCTAGAGGCAGACAGATAACAGTACCAAGAGGAATAAGGGGAAAGATGGACTGAAGCTCCCATGAATCTGTCTCTGTGTTGTCAGTACGTGATTTGGGAAGTGCTGAGCTTTCCCCATGTTCTCCCTCTCACTGCTGGTCGGTTGTTACGCACATTTCATTAGCCTAAGCTCATCCAAGCCAACAATGAGCGCTTTCTCATTTCTGAAGTCCTAATAAGCCTAATACTTATTATGAGAGATAAGGGGAGTTGAGCAGATAGAAGGCAGGCCTTAGACTCAGGTCCATCAGTGACTGCATGATCACGGGTCTCCAGTCAGAATGACCGCAGACGTGGAGAAGAGCCTTGATATTTGACAGCCATCTTTGTAGATATGGAAGAAAAGGGGTCCACGCATCTGAATTAAAAACAACGACTGTAAGCCCCAGAGCTACCCAGTCAAAGGTCTGCACCCTCATATGAAATGGATAATTTGAGGTTATCAGAGAACTGTAAAGACACATGGAGGGCTGGCCTTGGAGCCAGGAAGACCTGGGTTCAAGTCCTTTCTCTGACCCATACCAGCTATGGAACCACGGCTAGTCCCTCTCAGTGCCCCAGGGAACTCGCTATCTGTGCTGATGGAAGGACTTTCCAGACCCACGAGCTTCCTACAGCCACAAAATCACAGGTGCTGACAAAAGCCAAAAGACCAAGAAGCCAAACCACACACGACGGGCAGCGCTGTGAACTCCTTAGGGACAGTGCCAAGCACCAGGGGTACCATTCAGGAGAGGAGGAGCTCTGTGTTCAGGGGCCTGCCCCTCACCACGGAACCTGCCTAGATCCTCAGAGAGCCAGCAGCCCTGGGGACATGAGACGAGTGCCCCCAGGAGCATCCTGGTGGGTTTTGCAGGGATTGTAAATATTTAATTGGGATACAGGGGGCTGATGAGGGGAGTTCTTCAGCCAACTTGATGAGCCTTCAGGTTAAGACTCTGTTTGGGGATCCTGCACTTTCCTGTGGAGGTTGGGCACAGACACACGCAACACACACACACACACACACCACACCACACCCCCCATACTTCTAGATCCATTCATGGCTCAATGAAGATAAGTGGGATGACATGACCGGCTCAGATGGTTGCAAACTGACAGGGGTGTGGGTACCGTGTCTGGCCACAAAGTTAATGTGCCTTCCTATATGAAGACTGACCCCAGGACACTGACTTCCTTAGCAACATGGACACAAAGCTAGGATGAATGAAATGGTTATTTTCTAAATTCAAAAAGTGCTTGAGCAATCTCAGTAGGGGCATCCTCCCAACCCAGACTTGAGCAAAAGCAGTCAAATAATCAATGATCTGTAACTTTTATTTGCTAAATCTGACCTGCCCGTAACCAATCAGAAGGCAAAGGCAGGAAATCTGGGTGAGGCAGACAAGGCTCCCAGGGTTAAAGACACAGTTTTGGTGGGTTCTGTGAGGGTTTACAGTCAGCACTGACAAAAGCCAGCACCCAGATCTGATGGGGAAAGACAAGGGGCTCTGATAATCTGGGTTGGCTTCAGGTGCTTCTCCCCTGGGATTAAAAAAGGTAATTTCCTACCACAGATGCGCCATGACAAAGAACTGAGAATCAGGGAGAAGGGCTGGGGCTGGGGCTGGGCAGGGGAATCCCATCTGCCCTGTCACCAGGGCCTTTGCAGCTCTCGGGAACAGCTCCCCAGTTTTCTCCAGGAGTCTGCAGAGTTGGGATTCTGAGCAGGATGGAGCCGTCACTCTCTGAAGGCTTACCTTCCTTTCACCTCCTCTGCCTCACCCACCAAGCTCGTGCCCAGGAAGTTTCTGTTTAATTAATGAACAAGAGATTCCCCCCATGCCACTCAACTGCATGAGGAGGGCTTCCTACACTGGGCTGTTATTCATCAGAACGGCCTCCAAATCTCCACAAAGAATCAACCCACATTTACAGCGACTCAAAGTTTCAGTAACTTTATTTAGAAAAAAAAAAACTCTGAAGGGAAACTGGAAAAGGAGGCTTGATTTAGGCTGTGCTCAGAGGTCACAAAGACCACAAGCTGAGCTGATCCTGCCCACTAAGTAGCTGACGCATTCTAAGAAGCTTAGGGAAAGCTCTCTCAACTTATTTCGTACATTGTTATTTGGAAATAATCTAAATTCCGGTGTTGAGGTCAAAACACGAGTCACAAACATACTCCAGTCATCTCTGATACAATCCACATACACACAGGTTGGTGTAGAAAGACATTAAAGTCAAGAGCGAATCAGGCAGGGCTTGGGGGAGGGAGAGAGGAACAAAGATTCAGGGAAGGCTTAGTCATAAGCAAAGTGATCTCAATGTTTAGAGGGTGTAGTGGGGGGAGGAAAGAAATTAAGAAAGGAGGAGAAGAAAAGAAAAGGAAAGGAGGAGGAGAGGGGAGAAAAGAAAGAAAGAAAAGAAAAGAAAAAGAAAAGAAAAGAAAAGAAAAGAAAAAGAAAAGAAAAGAAAAGAAAAGAAGAAAAGAAAAAAAGAAAAAAGAAAAGAAAAGAAAAAAAAAAGAAAAAAAGAAAAGAAAAAGAAAAGAAAAGAAAGAAAAGAAAAGAAAAGAAAAGAAAAGAAAAGAAAAGAAAAGAAAAAGAAAAGAAAAGAAGAAAGGAAAGGAAAGGAAAAGGAAGGAAAGAAAAGAAAAGAAAAGAAAAGAAAGGAAAAGAAAGGAAAGGAAAAGAAAAGAAAAGAAAAGGAAAGGAAAGGAAAGAAAAAAAGAAAAGAAAAAAAAAAAAAAAAAAAAGAAAAGAAAAGGAAAGAAAAGGAAAGAAAAGATGCTTCTGCACTCTGAGGCCAACACATGTCCATATAGAGGTGAGCAGCATGTTTCATCATGAGTCCTTTGGAATGGTGGTTCATGCTGATGAGTGTATCTAAGTCTTTCAGAGTTGACTGTCTTGGGTAAAGCTCTCTGCAAACCTTCAGGCACTACTGAAGGCTGGCGATGATGACGATGATGATGGCTCCCAGTCCATACACCCAGCCCTCATGTCTTCCATCACCCAGATGTCCCAGAGGCATCTCCTACTCAACATGTTTAAAACAGAACTCGTCCTTTGTCCTCCTGAGCCCAACTTCCCTCCTGACTTCTCTGGTCCTGTCCAGGACACCGTTAGCCCTCCAGCCACCCCGGTCAAAGCCTAAAAGACCTCTTCAGCACAATACTCTCCCTCACCGCCAAACCCAACTGATTTTCAGGTCTTGTAGATTTTGCTTGACCAGCTCTCGTACCCACTCCCACGGTCTACTCATTCAACATCACCCCCACACCCCGGTTTGGGCCCACACTCTTTTGGCAGCCTAACAGTCTCCTTGCAGTCAGCCTCTGCCATCTCCAGTCCATCTTCCACAGAACTGACAGATGATATTTGGACAGCTTGGTGGTACAGTAGATAGAGCAACAGAATGATCGGCCTGGAGTCAGGAAGATCTGAGTTCAGATCTGGCATCAGACACTTACTAGCTGTGTAACCCTGGGCAAGTCACTTAACTTAGTTTCCTTGTGTGTAAAATGAGCTGGAGAAGGAAAAGGCAAACTGCTCCAGTATCTTTTCCAAGAAAACCCCAGATGGGGTTGTGAAGAGTCAGGTAAGACTGAAAAATGACGCCACAACCACAACGGGTCTGTCTGTACCATTCTTCTCCTGATCGAGAGGTTTCGGGGGCTTCCCAGGCAGTGTCATGAAATACCAACGCCTCTCTCGGTCTGGGAAGCCCTTCACAGACTGGACCCAGACTAACTTTTCAGGCTGATAATCCATGATTCCACTTTACATACTCAGTGCTGTAGGAAAACAGATACTCTTCCTACCTCCTGCCTCTCTGCTTCCCCCCCCTGCCCCTGACCTCTGACCCCTGGAACCCCCAGCTCCCTTTGAGGCTGAGCCAATTCCTCTTTGCTTCAAGAAGCCTTTCCTGGCTGTCCCAGGCCTTTGCGCAGCCTGCCTTCTGTGGTCCTTATGTCTCTACTTAGTACACATTTCTGCATCTTACCTGCATATTCTGTCCTCTCAGGAGAGCGCTAGCTTCTTGAAGGCAAGGGCTGTCTCGCTTTCACATTTGTGTCCCCACTGCCTGATACATAGTAGGCACTTAAATAAATGTACATTTATTTATATTTAATATATATATTTATATCAAATAAATGTATCATTTAAACCAACAACAAATGCCACTGGGATTATATCAACCATTCCTGATCTACTCTGGGGGTCTCATTTCATAGGTAATCCCCTTTTTTCTTATGAGAAATCATCATCTTCTGGACACATGACCACTGGGAATAGAATTAATTAATTAATTAATTCATTCATTCATTCAGAAAATTTCTTAGGCACCCACATTGAACAGAACACTGCTCTAGGCATTAGGAAAAAAACCAAAGATGAATCCTAATTCACGATGGCTACTCTTCTGAAGCTTATCGTCTAGGAGGGGAGATGACATACACATAACTGTGACAAAATTAAAATTATAATAATAAAAATGCATGTTTCTGCAAGGCTTAAATGTATACATGGCGCTTTCTTTCCAAATACTTTGTGGGTATAGAGTCTCTCCACAGCAGGGAATCAGCAGGAAGGACCCAGTACACAAGAGTTCATCTGGGAAAATACCACATGACGAAGTACAAACCAGGAAGATGAGAGGAGGAAAGATGGAGGCAGGGAAGGAGGGAAAGAGTAAGGGAGGGAGAGAGACAGAGAGTGAGAGAGAGAGAGACAGGGGGAGAGAGACAGACACAGAGACAGAGAGAGAGATAGAAACAGAGAGACAGAGAGAGAGACAACAAACAGGCATGGTTCTTCTACCCAGAGCTGGAGCAGAGGATCAAATAAGACTGCCTTTGTGAACTGCTCAGCACAGTACCTGGCATATAGCTGGTGCTCTATAAAGGCTCATTCCCTTCCCTTCCACCCCTAGTGGCACGCAGGTGTCCTTGGGTTGGCTGGGCTTAGGATACCACTTTATGGGACATGGCTGATGCTCAGCAGGTAGAGGAGGGCCTGCCTAACTCACCCTGACATGACACCTGATAGTTTCCTATTTTAACTAATTATTCTTGCTAACTCTATGCTGGGTGCTGTTGTTTCTAGGCTACTTGTGGGCTGCAAGTTTTGTTAGCACCCTCTAGACTAGGCACTCTGTGGGAAAGTCCCAGTTGTCCTACCCCAGTTACAGCTCTGGGGAACACTCCCTCTATTCTGACCCTCCTAGACTCTGTACAAAAATGCCTGGCCTGGGGATATACAGGGACCTCTAGGACCAGAAGGATGTACAAGACTACTACAAAGGCCACAGGGGTGCTCAGAGGCCAAGAAGGAGGGATCGACTTGTGATCAGGACAGAAGGCGTGGGTCTCATGTTTGCACTGTGTAGGATAAGGAGGAGGCAGCACAGTAGAGCAGAGAGCCAGAGGCCTGGGAGTGAGTCCTGACTTTGCCACTTGCTGGTTTGTTGACCTTGGCCAAGTCACTTAACCTACCGAGGTTTCCATTTCCTCCTCTCCAAGGCGGGGGATGTGGATGAGGTGAGCATTCAGGTCCCTCTGGGCTCTCACATTCCGTGAGCTTGTGGGTGACGAAAAGCGCTTTGTTTCCCAGGTGCAGCTTTCTCTGTCCCCTCACAAGTGCCACAAACAAGTGATCGGGCATCAGATTGTAGCCATGTGATTACACACTCAGGAGTCTAAAGAAGCCCGATAGGTACCTGAGGACTTTTTAGAATTACAAATGGTATCATTCAAGAGATAAACAGATGCTGCACACTGGTCTCTGGGACCTGATGCCAGCAGGGAATGCCATGTTAATAGAACAGATAATCTGACAGACTGCTCTTCTCCACATAAGCTAATCACTGAACAGAGAACTGGGAAGGACGAGGGTGTCTGGGGAAGCCCATGACAGAGCTGCACACAGACACAACCTTGGTGATTTTTCCAATGAACATTTGGACAATTTTTCATACTACAAAGTAACCTAATGATTCCATGAATATGCCGGCTGTTGTAACAGGTTTACAATCTGCCTTCACTCTTCAGGGCATTCTAAGGTTACATGACCTACCCCCACTCACAGATACACCCCCCATTCCTGATCGCTGGCGCCAAGTTATTCCCCCCACCTGACAGTCAGCTGCTGCACAAACCTCATCACTCTGTGTCAGCTTACGACTGCAAACGGAGCTCCATTTTAATTAGCTGGTTACACTAAAATTAAATTGTTGGAGATGGTTAAACCACCTACACACTCTACTTAGAGAAAACGTCTGAGTCTGCTGAGACCCTTCCCCACCTCAGGGGAAATTACTGAAAATGATCATGACAGCCCACCGAGGTGTCATTTGCTGGGAGCCTGCACTCAACAGAAATCCACAGTTTTAGAGATAAAACCTGTCACCAGTCTGATCTCTAAAGTGCCAGTCACAAAGGGTTCCCAAGCTTGGCTCACAGTGGGATGTGCACGTAAACAGCTTCAAAGGTTAGGCTCTGAGGCCTGGCAGAGGAATTTCTCGACCCACCTGGTATAATACGAATCCACTCCCAAGGCTTCCCGAACGCTGGCAATATACTGCTCGAGGGCAGAGCTGGTAACTGTCTGGAGAATCACGCTGCTTGTTTCCTGGAAGTCACTGGAGTTTTCTGCCATGTTATCACCCAGATAATATTCATGAAACTTGATAATTCCTGCAACAAGAAATGAATGGCCAACGTGACGCCAGGCAAGAGGGCAGCACCCAGCGATGACCACCAACAGACGGTAGCTGGCTGTGCCAAGCTCATAAAGAATCAGGAGAGGGGCTGAGGGGTTCAGAAAGTGCTCTACATTCATTATCTCACCTGAAAAAAGGGTGCCCTTGCCCCACCCCCAGCTTTCCCCAAGAAGCCCAGAGTGTGTAGGGGCGCTGGGCAGGCTCTCATGACTTGAGAAATCTGGCTCGGTGCTCCATGAGTGGGGTTTGCACTCCGAAGAGACATGTGGAAGAGACCTGGCATCGCAACCACCTCGTATCTATTTTAGAACAGATGTTTCTCAGCTGCACCCACTAAAGAAAGCCCCTTTCCAATAACTCCACACAAGAGCGCTCTGAACGGATGCTGATAATGCATATACAAGGCATGTGAAAGGCTGAACAAAAAGATGGCTTTCATAGCAAACACCTCTCACTTCACAAAAGTACATTAAAACAGATGCATTTGTAAAAGGCCAAAGGAATCATATCAAAACGGGTGTTTTAAAAAATCTATATGTAGCAGAACCAGGCAAACAATATACACAATGACTACAACAATGTAAACATAATGAACAATAAAACCAAACACGATGCTATGTAATTACAATGACCAGGCTCGGCCTCAGGCGAGACTTGAGGAAATGGACCTTCCTCCCTCCCTCTTTTCTCCCCTGCCTCCCTCCCTCTCTCTTCCTTCCATCTTACCTCCTTCCTTCACAGCCTCCCCATCCCTCTCTCCTTCCTTCTCTGCCTCCCTCCCTCCTTCCTTCTTTCCTCTCTCCTTCCCTCCTTTCTTCCCTGCCTCCCTCCCTCCTTCCTCCCCTGCTTCCCCCTCCCTCCCTTCTTCCCTCCTTCCTTCCCTTCATCTTTCTTCCTTCTTTCCTTTCCTGCCTCCCTCCCTCCTTCCTTTCCTCCCTCCCTCTATCCACTTTGGACTTGGAGAATGATGAGTATGGGATAGTGTCAGGCATAAGTGATGGGATGGCAGGTTTTCCTGAACTGTTTTTTAATCCTTTTCTTTTTTAATCTTTGTTATCAGGTTAGGGTTTTGGGGGAGGGATCTACGGGTAATGAATGTGACGGAAAAACAAAAGGTATCAATAAAAACAAATAAATTCAGAGTACAAAATCCGATCTTTTTAACACTAACGTTCTTCCGGTGATGCCATGGGGCTGTGAATCACAGGATCCCACAATCTCCAGTGGTTCAAAACTGTGGACTAACCGCAGGCAACGAGCAGAAGTGGCATGGGCGCCAGGAAGGGGTCACAGAATTTCACACTTGGAGGGGTGCTCCTGGGGCCACGAGGGAAAAGGAAGCTGGCTAGCCTGGTAACAGATGCGAGCAAGAGTGTGCAGGTGGACAGCTGGCTCTTGTGCGGGGGTGGAGCCCACGCCCTGGGGAAAGACTGATGAGAAGGGCAGGACTCCAGTGAGCCACTGTGGCTCTGGCAGAAAGGCCTGATGGCAGCAGGGGCTTGGAGTCATCCAGCAGGAGCAGACAGGGACCAGTTACCCTCAGCACTGCTGGCGGGAGCACCTACATCTCTGGGATCATGGACACGCTTGAGTGCTAAAGAGTTGTGTGGCCAATGAAGATGGCAATCATCGGCAGAGCTAATGCAGAAAACAGGCTGGCCGATGCACAGACATACATAAATAAAAGTAAAGCAACACACCACAGGCCTGGGGACTAGCCACAGGAGATAGTAATGGGGCATGGCGGCCCTTGAAGACCCTGGCTGACTCTATCTGACTGGGTCTATGTGAAGGAGGATTCCACCCTTAGTGCCCCACTGAAAACAATGAGCAACAGAACCCTGGTGATAACCTGGCTCATTATTACAAAGATCTGGCTTTAGGAGAAGCTTGATATAACATCACAGGAGGGTTAGGCCTGTCCCTTGAGATCTGCATTCGAAGGAGCTTCTGCTGTCACGGATATTAAAGCAGTTCCAAAATGGGAGTCATCAGCAGTCACAATTTCTAGTGTAAAAAGGTCAGAAGGGAGAAGCTTCCTTATATGACACTGGGGGAAAGATTATAGGAAAGTTAGCTTTCTCAGGGAAAGAATTAACAGGCAATAGAGCTGAGGAGCTGAGAAGCCTCTGTGACCATCATTCAGCCAACATAATTCAAAGGCAATTTCTTTTAGATCAAAAAAAATCTCAAAATTCGTCAAGAAAAGCTTGGTAATCCTTTAGAAAACAGCTAACATGCATTCAAAAGAAGCCCATGACTCCCAATTATAAAACCCACTTCTCCAGTCAATAAACTCTTATTGAATCTGGTGTTTCTCCAATGTGGGAGAGCCATCAGCATTTTATTATGCAAAAAATATGGCCCTAGCAGCTAATTAGTGATTCTGGATTTAGTAAAACTGAACAGCCCTTGCATTTAATGTTGATTTAATCATTAAGGATTTGGACGCAGGTTAGCCACAGAACCGGTTAAAATGTGTACTGCTAGCTCAGAGATTCTTCACGCAAGGCTATACTTAAAAGTATGATGGAATCTCGTTATCAGTTCAGACTGCTCTGCTGTCATGGTGAAGGGTCACAATTATTAAATTATATCCAGAAAGAACTCATTAAGACTTGCAGTCATCACTTTATTAGATAATGAACAACAGCTGCCTGCAAACAGGGCCACCCTTCCAATTAATCCTCCCTGTGTTTGGTCCTCCAAGATAAATGGTTCCATAACACAAGGCAGGATGGTGAGATTTCTCAGGGAAGGAGGCAGTAGGGCCGTCTCTTAATTGAACGCCCTTCAGTGAAAGACACACGGTATCTGAATTTTTGCTGAAATCCCACAGTAGCTTCTTGGGGTGATATATAACATTGTGTTTCTTCCACCTCCCACCATCTAAGTCCCACCTGCCCTACGCACACGAGACAGAGAAAGAGATCTCACCTGCCCCAGGCGCCAGCAGCCAGCTGTACAGGTAGCCTGCTGCCAGCGAGTAGTACAGCACGAGCCCCCGCTGGCCATTCACCATCTCTAAGATCTGGTCGATCGTCACCGGTGAGTAAGGGTCTGAGTCCTGATGGCCCGTCTGACGCTCCACCAGAAGATCGGCAAACGCCCTGGTCCTTCCCCTTTCTGCCACCGCCAGGGCTTCATCATGATGGCCTGGAGCAGAGAGGCAGAGAGCAGCCCATAAGAAGGTAGCTGGGCCCTGTGAGGCCATCCCTCCAGCTCCAGCCTGCGGCCAGTGAAGCCCGAGGGAAGACAGGCCAGAGTCGTGAGGAGGCCCAGACTGCCCTCTTCTCCCTGACTTCTGGCACATCATCGGGCCAGGGTCTCCCCCTTCCCCCCAGGTTCTCTGCCTTGGGATCCAGCACCAGAAGGGTGCAACGCTGCTCTGCCGAACGGATGGTTTATGCGGGGTCTAATGAACGTGCTTTTCAAAAATTCTGCTGCCATAAACTGGAGGAGTAGCGCTCATTTTGTTTATGTTCATAAATCATCTCCAAAGTGCAGGATGGAACTCAGTGCTCTGTTGGAGCAAATTATAATCCCACTCTATAGAGAAGAGATCAATGCCAACAGGCGAATGCTGGAGAGGGAGGCTGGATCAGGATGGCTCCTGGCAAGGCCCACCACAGCTGACTTTAGGCACGATCATATCAAGGACCACTACTGTGGTTTCTGCACCAGGGGAAGTTTGCTCTCATGAGATAGTTGGGACAAAGAAGAGGCTGATCCCAGGGAGGCCAAAGAGGACGTTGAGCAGGGGACGCAAGGACAGGTGTGTCAAGACTGCAGCATACGCTAGTCCCAAGAGGCTCCCTGTATATCCACCCAAAAGCCAAAAAGGAGTGAAAAATAGCCACTGAATAACCTGATTTTAAAACATAAAAATGTGAATTCGGAATTGCTACTCTGAGACCACCCATTAGTGTGTAACAAATAGGGTTTGGTGAAAAGCCCATGGATTTAAACTCAGAAGACCTGGGTTCAAATTCTGCCCTTGCCGTTTGACCTGTATGATCATGGACACGTGTCCCTTACCCTTTCTTGGCTTCAGTTTGCATCTCTGTAAAATGGGCAGATGGGACTAGAGGGTTCCTAAAGGAACTCCAGCTTTAACGTTCAATGTTACAAGGTCCCTTAGCCAAGATGTGATGATCTCTAGTCTCCTGAAGCTAAAAACCAGGTTTCGTCTGAGTGATCTCACCGAGGCTCACGAGCACCCGCTGCAAGGCTTGGTAGGACGATGTCTGCAGGTCAAACAGGGACAGCTTGTAGTCCGTGCTCAGCTGCGCCTCGTGGCGGATGGTCTCAAACAAGGCCGATGCTCTATAGAGCTGCAGGGAAGGAGAGTCAGAGGGTGACGGCTCCCAACACGCCTATGCCCACAACACAGCCAGGGACTGGCCAGGATGGGGGGCACAGAGCTAGCCCCGCCTGTGGCCTGCCCCCGTGGAGGCAGACGAGGCAGTACTGCTGCTGGAGCCAGCGGGGCACCCCGAGGGACCCACAGGAGGCACATGCCAGGCACAGGGAGGGAGCCAGCCTAGAACCCCAAGCCTTGGAGATGGCCAGGCTGCAGCCGAGTGCCTCAGCCGTCCTCCTGGGAAGCCAGTTTCAGGATCCCATTTCACAAACACAACACCTCACTTGTCCAGCACGAGGAACGGGCTGCCTCACACGACTGAACCTTTTCAGACAAAACAATGTGGGCCCACCTCGGCCGAGGGTGGGTGTGGCCAGCTTCCACAGAGTGCCACACATCTCTGACCTTCTTCCATAGTTCACACCTAAGCCTTCAGACAGCACAGACACGTCATTCTGAACACCCTCAGTGTGTACCCTGGGCACCCTGGGCACTCTGGGCGGCTGTGGAGGCCACAGCCCTGTTCACCACCACACTGAGTGGCCACAGGCCACTGGGCTTTCTCATGCCTTGAGGCTCCCTGCTGCTTCGCTGGTTCCCCCATCGCCTTCTGTTCCTATCCGCGTAACTGCCTCAACAAGCCCCATCCGTCACCTCATCCAAGTGCTCACAGTTCTGCTTTGTTCTCTCAAACCTGCCTAGGTCTGGGAAGCCAGAGCCACACATCAGCTGGACTAGGGTGTACAGGAAGAGTGAAAAGGCTTTGATGGGGGCCCCCTGGGCTGTGATTGCATGAATGTGTACAAGCCCCACATGAACATCCCATTGAGGACAGCACGCACTTGGTCATGAGAAGAGAGAGAACTCTGGAGCTGAAAGAGAACACAGACACCACAGGGGCCAATGCCTTCATTCTACAGAGGAGAAAACTGAGGCTCAGAGTGGTGAATGGCTCGCCCCAGCTTGCACAGATGGAACCCAGGACGCCCTGCTCCAAACACTGCTCATCTCTTTGCTACATTAAACGGCCTCGCTCAGAGTTCTGACCTTGGCGCAATCTTGGAAAGACTCCTTTTGTGCTAACCGTATGCTACCCCAGCTATTTGTGGAATGAATGAATGTATGAATGGACTTCTCTATTTGGGGGTTCTGGCTTAGACTGGCTAACTGAGACTACCAGATACCCAAGAGACCTTCAGGTAAGTGAAGAGGCAATGTGGGGCATCCAACATAAAGAGCTTTGGAGACGTATTTGCATCCTGGCTAGAATCTTTACTGTGTGACCCTAATCAAGTCATTTACCTCTGGAAGCCTCAGTTTCCACATCTGAATAATTAACAGTAATATTTGTACTACTAGCCTTATAACATTACTTTGGAGAAAGTACTTTGTGTGCCTTTAAATGCCATATAAAGGTGAACTACTACTACCACTATTACTACCATTACTACTACTACCACTATCACCACCTATACTACTGCTATTACCACTACAACCTATACTACTACTACTACTACCACTGGCACCACCTATACCACTACCACCACCACCACCACCACCACCATCTATGGTCTCAGTGGAATGAGTCCTAGAAGCACTGTGTGATGTCTTCCTGTCAATGTCCCAGAGGAGGACAGAAGACTCGATCTTATTCTCACAGACATCAGTGCAACAACTGATGCTGTTGATGGCTTGTATTGACTTATTTGTGTATATGTACTCGCCCCAGTGGAATCTAAGCTATTTGAGGGCAGGAAATGTTTCCTCTTTGTCTTTATATCTCCAGGGCTAGGCACAGAGAAGTAGCTTAATTCATCTCTTGGGCAATGGTGCAGAAGAGACCCTGGGCTCTCCAAGGCGAGGCCAGAGGAATGCCAGCTCTGCCGTGAGGCTCAGGGGCTGGCGCGACCACAAGCCGTCTTGGCCGTCTCAGAACAAGCTTGGCTGAGCACAGCGTGGCTTGTCCCCATGAGGATGGGCACCAGTGGCCACAAAGTGAGATGTCAATAGCATACTTTTAGTGCACTAGTGATATAATTGGTGAAAGGAGCTACAGATCTCGACACACACACTCAGCTCCCGGGGGGAGGGGGTCAGCATGTGCTCTGCACGTGTGGTCTCAGAGAGTTGCCTGTGGCACTGAGGCGGGTGTGCCCGTGGTGGGACGTGAGCTGAGGCTGTCCTAACTCAGAGGCCCAGGCTGCCCTCTCTCTGCACCACTTTCTCAAATGAGTTTGAAAGAAGCCGTCATTTTCAGACTAGCCTTTGTGAGTGCAGAGACTTGTGGCCTTTGAACCACGCTTTGTTAAATGTGGAACACTAAAAAAAATGAGTGCATTTGATGGTCGAGGTCTAGAATAGCTGCATCCCATTTAAAATTTCCAGCAGAACCTTGCCAATGAACATGCTGTTTCTGCCAATAGGATGCAAGCACCTTGAGGGCAAAACCATTTGTCTTCTGTATCCCTACTGCCTAGTACTCTGCCCGGCACACAGCAGGCAGTTAATAAATGTTTGATCACCTGATTACTGGTATAACAGACGTGTAGGGAATGGAGTGGAGTCAGGTCTAAAAGAAATCAGTTGTAATTAGGGACCAACTTTGATTAAAACTTTAAAACAATGCCGCCCCAGCTGCCCTTGTCCTCCCGCCCCTTGTTCCTCTTTATACAGAAGGGGCTCCCCTCCATCAGCATAGAGGAGAATGGCCGTAGCGTTTGGAACCAGGAGTGGCCCTGGGCGTAAAACCTGGCTTCCTCACTTCCTCCCCAGGTCATCTGAGACAAAGAACTCTCCCCAAATGTGCTCAAATGACCACATTCCAGAAGACAAATTCTTTGAAGGCAGCAGTCCCACCCAGGCTTGGTGGGACCCAGTCTACAATCTCTTCCCAGCCAAGGCCACAGTGGAGGCATCTAAAGCACAGAGGGTGGATGGGGCCTCAGAGGTCATCTAGCCAAGCTCCTCCTTCCATGGAGGCTGGGGAGAGCTGTGACTTGCCCAAGGTGACACAGAGGGTGAGTGACAGCCCAGCTTCCACCGCAGATCCTCTGACCCCAAATCTAACATTTCCCATCCTATCACAAGCTTGGCTTCTATTAACAGACTCAGGAGGCTGGTCCTTGGAACTGCAGGCACGGTCCAGAGTCTCCAGTGCAGAGAGGCTCTCCTTGGAGACCCAACGAGTCCAGCTTGACAACAAATCCAGTAAAAAACTCTTGTGAGGAGCGTGTTTGTTGGCTGAGAGCTCTGACTCAGTGTGTGTCCCCAAGCAAGCAGATGTTTAGGAAAGTGTTTCGGCTTCAAATATGCCTATGATACATTCAATAGATTTGAAAATAGATGGTAAAAACCTGTCGTCAAGCAGCCTGACACACAAGTCTGCCTAAACACTTACCCACCCCCATCTATGTTCTACATTCTAAGCCCATCACTGATTCAGAGAAGCCCATAATGGTGGAGCCGGGAGAGAGGAGCGCCCAGACCCAGAGTGCCCTAATGCTCACTCTCAGTTTATAACACTGCCTTCCTATCAGGCTCCTGCCCTGGACAGGAATGTCGGCCTCTCCCTTCTCTCCCTCCCTCCTACACGTGTGCACATGCACACATGCACACACACACGCACACACACGCACCCAGATTCCAACTCCCTTACAATGCTACCAAGAGCCTACCACACAGCTGTTATTCTTGTCCCTGTCTTTGTGCGTATGCCCAAAGGTGGAAGGAGGCATCAGACAAAGTCAAGCTAACCACTGTCCTGGGGGTGTAGTGGATACAGAACGCTGCTGGAGTCGCTCTCCTGGTGAGAGGGGACACGCCATCTCTAGGCCTCAGCTTCTTTCTCTACAAAATGAGGATGATGGCCCCTTTAGTAACCCTTAAACCACCAGAGAAATGGGAGATGGTCATGCCTACCAACTCCACTAAAAATATGCCAAGACTTGAAATCCAATTCCATTTTGTTCCTGGGTCATTTGTTACTGGGAGGTGAGGGAAAACCCATGGCACTTAAGAGGACCTTCAGGAAACCTATCATAGAAGTGAGCAATATTTCCCAACTGTGGAATCAGGCCCCGCTGGGGGGCAGCGACCCTGGGGGGCAGATCCTGGCACAGCACAGGGCCTCTCCTCTGCTCCTGACGATGGAGTCCTCCCTGGTCTGCTGCCACTGCACCTGCTCACCTGGTGCTGGGACTCCTCCAGGTTTCCACTGGCCCAAAGGGAGAGGCCAAGACCATGGCGAATTTTGGCTTCGTCTTCTCTACGCCCCAACTGCTCGGCCAGCCTCAGACCTGAAAGCAGAGAGGAGACAAGTTGAAGGAACAAAAAGCCATTTCACGCCATCAGAGCTCTGTAAAATCCATCTCAGCTGTAAGAGGAAACACACGCCTTCCACTGTGATGCAGGAGAGAAGCAACTACAATCTAAGCAGTGCCCACTTCCCTGTAGATCCTGGCCGTGCCCTCCACTGTTCCAAAACACTCCTGGCTTTCAGGCTGGCCAGACAGGCCGCCTCACAGTGAAAACACCAGGAGCCAAGCTTGCAGGGCAGGCACAGACTCTTACAACACCAAAGGGCCCTAACCTGGCCGCCCTCCCAGGTGGCGAAGCTGCAGTCCTCCCAGGCCATAAATCCACCTAGTGTGATTCTCTGGCGGCCAACATCTTTTCCTGATGTACCACAGTCTAGCGCAGAAGCCAAGAGAAGCCAGGGGGAAGAAGCTTCCCCACAGCACGAGCCACCCACACGTCCAGGCAGTGCGGAAGGAAGATTTGATGATGTATTTGGGAAGTGGAGCTGTTACCCTCCCTGGCCCCGGGCTGACCTCGGCTCCTCTGCGGGGCTCCTGATGCAGCCTGAATTCAATGTGTTTGTGCTTTAAGGCTGAAGCATCTCATGTACCCTGTGGGCTTGCAAAGCAAGCGCTGGTCCTGAATTCAAAGCTCTGGTGAGTCTGTCTTCTTCTAAACAGCCTCCTGCCCTCACCTGTGGTTAGGGTCACTTACACACAGCAAGCAACCAGATTTCTGAACAGAACAAACCTCAGGAGCTTTGTGACCACGGATGCTCCAGTCAGGCTCCTACCAGAGCAGCCAATAAGAAGCCTGCGGCACGCTGGGTAGCACACTCATTATCTCTCCAGCTCCCCAGGGTTGCTGCTTTGTGTAAACTGAACCTGTGGACCACCAACCCTACCTGCACTTCATCGGCTCAGAACAGCACATGCCACACAGCCTTGTTGGAGCCACGCTGCCCCTGGGCTCAGTGGTGGAAGTGAAGCCCATAGGCATAGAATACAGACAGTCAGAGCTGGGAGGGGCCTCAGAACCTAGACCAGGCATGGGAAATATTTGCCCTTGAGGCCACGTGTGGCCTTCTAGGTCCTTAGGTGCGGACTTTTGATGGAGCCCAAGTTTTACAGACTAAATCCTTTTATTAAGGGGATTTGCTCTATGAAGTTTAGGTTCAATTAAAGGGCTGAAAATGAGGACCTAGGGCCACATGTGGCCTCGAGGCCGCAGGCTCCCTACCCCTGACCTAGACCATTCCACGGGCCATCGCCAAATCCTCACATTCCCCCAATTCACCCCTGCCCTAACTTTGCTATTCTGTTACGATATCACCTTCGTCCCAGACTCCAAAACTGCAGCATCCCCTCTGACTTTCCTTCTCCCCGACCCCACACATACGACCATCTGTCAAGTCCTGCCATCTGTGCCTTTCCCATTTCTAGCTCTGACGGCCCCTCCTCACCACCCCCAGCTCGCTCACCTTGGTTCAGGCCTTCACCTCTTCTGGTCTAGACCATAATAATGACAATAATGCTACCTTAATGTTTGCAAAGCCTTTTTCTTACAAAAACCAGCCACGACATGTATGCCACGTAGGCATGACATGTATTATTCACTGATTTTTACAAATGAGGAAACTGAAGCTCATGAAGGGTTCAGTGACTTTTGCAGACGCAGGATCTGAACTCAGGTCTTTGCCATCTGCAAGCCCAGGACCCTTCCTAGCAGGTCACCTCCCCTCTACCTGTTGTGACAGGTTGCTGTTACTGGTCTTCTGGGGGCCAGCCCACGCCCTCGAAGGCCTCGAGGATGTTGCCACCCACCACAATGCTCCCATGCCTCCCCGGACCTCCAGCCCTAGGGTTCCAAGCTCTCCAAGCCCAGGCCCAGGCTCCAGCTCACGGACCCAGGCTCAGCTCCTCCTTCCTCCCCCTCCAACATCGCTGGTCCACTCCTCACTCAGGGATTCTGAAGCTCCCACTTTCCATGCTTTCTGGGAAGGAATCCCCGTCTCTGTCTGCTGGGTTCTTCCCAAGCCAATTCAGACATGTTGGGTCCCCGTCTGGAGGCCACTGCTACCCTGAGGGGAAAGTGGCCTCCTGGCTCCCACGTTCTGGGAGCACCACGGGGGGGATGACTTCTCACTTCATAATTACTTCAGTACTTGTTCGTCCCTTCAATAGAATACAAACCCCTGGGGATGGGCTCAGTCTGAATTGTCTGCCAGGCTCAACAGAAGGCCTTCCTGGTAAATGGTCCATTGAACTGGCTCCAAGGGAAGGATTCAGGGTCACAGGCTTTAGAGCTGGGGGGCTATTTACTTAAACATCCCTCTTGATACAGAGAATGAAAATTTCCTAAAAACAAAAAGCTGACAACGTGTATTTCCAAATGCACATTCCTGGAAGAGACAGGAACGGGAATATCATTTCTGACTGCTTGGCTGCACCGAAAAAGGACACACTTGTCCCCTGTAACCCACGGCTCGCGAATGACATAGGATGAAAGAAGCCCGCGAGGGGCTGAGCCGCGGTGACGGCTGGGACGCTCCTGAGCTTGGCGCTGTTTGGCACACTTGGTGCTTCCTCCAAGCGCGACAGAGGCTTCCTGTGGTGCAGCAGAGACACTGGAATGCTGGGCCTGGGGTCAGGAAGACCCGAGTTCAAATCGAGCCTCAGGCACCGACTAGCTGGGTGACCCTGGGCAAGTCACTTAAAACTCTGCCTCAGTTTCCTCATCTGGAAACCTCAGAGGGTTGCTGTAAGGATAAGATGAGATGATATTTCTAAAGTGCTTTGCACACCTTAAAGTATTATGCTGACCCTCCATAAAAGCCTGTGGGGTGATTTAATCTTTAGGTAAGGTGGGAGGATGAAAAAAAAACAGAACTAAAAGGAAGCCCATCTGAACCAGCCTTCTTCTCCAGGCCAGCTTTTCATCATGTTCCTGGGAAGAAGGGAGGCCTCCTTTGTTGCAGGCCCTCCCCCAGCTCAGAAGTGTGGTGCCCTTTGGCTTCAGGTCTGGGGGGGGTGCGAGGGGCTCCTGGTTCTCCCACTTATTAGGTCAGTGTCCTTAGGCAAGTCATTGTGAGACCACAGAGGCTCATCGTTCTTCATCTGCAAAATGAGAAGGACAACATGAACGTGGCCTACGGCAGAGGGCTCCTGGGAGAAGAGCACTGAGGAAGCCACCACTGTCCCTATAAAAATGTGAGATGGTGATTGAGCCAGGCAGCCGATTAAACACCTACCATGTGCTGGTGACGACATTAGGTGGTGCAGACAAGCGTTTCTAAAGCACCTACTAGGTGCCAGGCACCGTGCTGGGCATGTTCTGACAAACGTCACCTCCTCTGATCCTCACGAGAACCCTGTGAGGCAGGGGCTGTCATCGTCCTCGTTTTATGGAAGAAGCAGAAATGGCCCCCGCCTCCAAGGACCCTCCATCCTTGTGAGGGAGGCCATACGTACACCCAGGCACGGACAAGATACCCAGAGAGAAGGCGGAAAGGGGGCGCCATGAAGGGAGCAGTGCTTGAGCTGAGTCTGAAAGGAAGCCAGGGTTTCTAAGAGGCAGAAGTGGCCAGGCACTTGACACTTACTAGCTGTGTGGCCTGGGCAAGTCGCTTAACCCCAACTGCCTCGGAAAAAAAAAACCCAAAAAACCAAGGCAGAAGTGGGGAGGGAGGGCTTCCCAGGCATGGGGCACAGCCAGTGCAAAGGGAGATGGAGGGTCCCAGAGTGGCTGGACGACTGCACAGCTAGGGAGGGGCCCATTGGTGAAAACCTGCCAATGCCAAACAGAGGAGCCTGCAGTTGACTGTAAGGTGCTGGGGAGGCCCTGGAGCTGAATGAGGAGGGTGACATCAGATGTAAGCTGTAGAAGCATCCTTCTGGCAATGGGGACGGGGTCAGCCTGGGGCTAACATCCAATTCACACCAAGGCTCTGCCACTTCGAGGCTGCAGGACACTGGACAAGTCCACACAGAGAGCCCATTGTGGGGTCAGGGCTAAGATTCCTCCGCCTCTAACATTCTACATTTCGGCTCTGACCTGCTGTGCCTCCAGGCCCCAGTGGCCCCTTACAAACCTGGGCGGCCTCGTCTGCCCTGGCCCAGGCTCCCTCTGACCCAAGCGGAGCCCTCCCAGGCACATGCTTGCCAGGTGTTCTGCACCTGGCCTGGCTCCATCCCGTGTGGAAGGGCCCAGAATCAGATCTGACTGACAAAGGAAAGCATCGGCCACACGCTCCTGAGCCGGGCACATCCGTGTAGCAGATACCATGGAAATGCTACAAACAGTATTTTAAGGCCCTGAAAGATGGCAAAAAAAAAAAAAAGAGAAACAATAAAAATGTGCTTGAGTGTTTTCCATAAATACCGAGTTATGTCAGAACGTCCTGGCAAGCCAGCTGCTGCAGCGAGACCGTATTTCAGGAACCACAAAGAGCACAGCTGAAATGCCATTGTGTGCTCGCCTGAATGTGAGGGCTGGGTTTTGTTTTGGGTTTTTTTTGACAAATTCAACTGAAATTCACTGCCAGCATATCCAAATTCTGCAACTACAAGGTTACAAGAAACCAGGCGCCCCCAGCTACACTTCATGCATCCAGGAGGCCAGTGGTTCCCAGCACAGAAGACAAGGACTTGTGGGGGTCCCCCCAAGTTGTCTCTGTTCTTCCCAAGTCAGAGAAGCAGCATGGGATGGTGGGAAGGCCCAGGCCTACACCCTGGAGGCCTGGCCTGGCTCTGCCACTGAGTCCTTACAGAATGTGGAGCAAGCCGCCTGCCTTCTCTTGGTCTTTGTAGGGGATACCAGGCCCTGTACTGCTCCCTCTCAGGTGACCCTCACCCTCAAAGGAGGCTGTGCTATGCCAGGCATTCATCACTGCCCAGCCCTGTGCCAAGGGAAGGGACTCCCTGTGGCCTCCCAGCCTCCACCTTCCGGAGGACAATTCTGCAGGGTGACAAAGAACAGCGATTGGGCCTTACGATCTCCCTTCCCCCGCCACAGTGGCCCTGGAGCAGGGAATGGGTGACCCCCAAGCGGTGGGAACCTGGAGGGGGAAAGAACGCATCACCTTGTATCCTCCAAGCCCGGAGTGGGCAGAGGCCTTGGCGGCCATCGAGTCCACCCCAGACCTGACCAAGTGTGCCCCTGCTGAGGGGTGCCCACCACCTCCACAGCGCGACCAGCTGAGAGCGCCTCTGCACCCCTCCAGGCACTGCTCCTGGCACCAGGCAGACCCGTCTCAGCCCTCTTCCTCAGCCCCTCAGACATCTGAAGACAAGCAGCATGTGTCCCCCGCATCCCCCCTCCCCACATTGCTCAAGGATTTTTCCTCCAGGTCAGACACCCTCACTTTCCTGCCCCCCACCCGCCAAACGCTCTGGTTTACTGACACTCTTCCTAAAATCCAAGCAGTCGTGGGACTAAGCGTAGTACCTCCCAAGGGACCTTATCAGTGCAGAGTACAGTGACAGAGGGCTGAGCCTGGGGGCAGAAAGGCCTGAGTTCAAACACTTCAGACACTTACTAGCTGTGTGACCCTAAGCAAGGCACAGCTGCCTCCTAGTCAGACCTGCACAACTTGGCAAAACTGAAACAGGCTCCACCCCTCCACGCCACAGACAGGTCAGATGAGAGGCAGATGGACGACAGCGGCTTGCGGCGGGTCACGTGACAAGCAGGAGAGGGCACACCGGCAACCTGACATGGGCCGCCCGAAATCCTCCAGTGGGAGCGGCCCGCGGGCCGAGCTTCATGCAGGCCTGCTCCTCCTCTTCCACCGGCACAGATCAAAGCCCTCCTCACGCTCTGGGGGACTTCCCCTCTTGCTGAGGCCCTTACAGACCTAACGTGTACCATATGGGACCCAACCGCAGTTTAGCAGGACGGGCACAGGCCCAGGGGCCGGGAGACCGCAGGTTAGGCCTAGCTCTGGCACCAGGAGCGCACTGGGAAAATGTAACAACCCGGTCTCCAAGAAAAGAAATGTCCACAGGACACACTTTCAGGTTTAATCTGCATTATTAACACTCCCTCTGTCACTTTCTCAAGTCTAGACAATCCACAAAACAATAAATCAAACCCTAATTTGCAGCATTTGCTGATTTCTGAGGTGTAAAGGCTCACACTGAAAGTTTAACAATCGACTCTCTAGAGCCTGCTAGAGCTAGGTCCGGCACACCCTTGTCATTCTATGGCCTCCCAGAAGGCACTTCCCCTTCCTGGGCTCAGTTTCCACATCTGTGAAATGAGGCTTTAGAGCAGATGATGCCTCAAGGGCCTTCTAGCTCTGAGCATCCTTCCCTGGGCCTCCGTCTCCCCATGTGCACCCACTCCACAGGGACCGTGAGCCCTGGCTCTGCAGGTATCCCCACAGGGCCCGCAGAAGAACTGATGGCGAGCTGACGAACATTGAGGATGGCGGGCCCCAGGAAGACCGCCCCGCTGGCCCTGTGCGCCCCACGCACCTACCTTCCTGCAAGTACATCACGGCCTGTGAGTAGTTCTGCAAGGCGTGGTGTGTCCGGCCCAGGCTGCTGTAGGACACGGTCTTGGCCACCAAGTCATTCATTTGGGCCGCGATGCTGAGGTGCTGTTCCTGGTACACCACGGCCCTCTCGAAAGTGCCCAGAGACTCATAGGTCAAGCCCAGGTTGCCGTAGGCGCGGCCCTGGCCGGTGGGGTTGTTCGTCTCCTCGGCTATCTGCAGGTCCAGCTGGTGATACTGCAGGGCCGTGTCATACTCGCCCATCTGCTGGTAAACGCCACCCAGACCGCAGGCGGCGTCGCTCTCCAGGGCGCGGTCCTTCATTCCCTGGCCAGGTTCAGCTGGCGCTCCAGGCACGAGATGGCCTGCTCGTAGTTCCCCAGCTGGCTGTGAAGGCTCCCCAGCTCACCGTAGGCCTGGGCCTTATTGAAGGCCTCCCCAAGCTCGTGGGCCACCACCAGCCTCTTCTCAAAGCACACAAGCGCTTGCTGCAAACTCCCCATGGCCCTAGAGGGAGACAGGAAAGGGGGGAGAGCATTTTGTGCAGGTGCAGATGTGTCTGAGCCCTGGGGAAGGGGAGTTCATTTGTCACTGTCACTTAGCAGGGCTGCCACCTCCTCTTCTGCGCAGGAGATCCGGGGGAGGACTGCATAATACGGAGAGCTCTGCATGAGACCCAGTGGGACCCCTGCCCCCCCCGCCCCCTTCTGACAGCCCGGGAGCTGCTCAGGTCTTCCAGATTCCTATTTCCTTTACAATTTAAACTTCTTCCTAAAAAACTCACTTTACAATTGCTATGAATCCTTTGACCACGGTTTTTCTGTGTATCCTTCAGGTGACGGCTTAGTCTGATCCTCAGCCCTGCCCAGCTGCTGAAGCCCTGGGCTGCTTTTATCTATACAGACTGGGGTGCAGAACCCCTAGTTCTTCTGCTCCATGCAGTCTCAGGGTGGGATGATAAAGGCCATCTAACCCAACCAGCATCTGAACTAATCCTGAGACACTGTGACACCCTCTCCCTGGGCCTCAGTTTCTCCATCTATACAATGAGGATAACCGCATCTGCAGAGCTTGGCTGTGAGGCCATGGGCTCTGCGGACAAAGCCTGACTCTGAAAGGTCCTCATGGGCTGTTTCAAGCCTGGCTAAGTCTAGAAAGACTCCTCCATCACCAGCCCAGCCCGACCCCCAGGATGGATTTCTGGGCCCCGAAGGCTCTTGGAGGGCCCTCTAAGAGCTGGCTGCTAATGTGCCCTGCTGCTTCCTGGCTGTAGGACTTTGGTCTGAGGGTTTATTTTTTCTTTCTCATCTGCAAAATAAAGAGGCTGCCCTGGCTGGTCTCCAAGGTGTCTTTTGGTGATCAGTCCTAGGACTGATCCCAGGGAGTAGGGGGCTTGATCTGCAGGGGCCAAGAGGGGACCCTCCCCACAGGTGGTCACAGGCTCTTCAAGTAACAGCAGAAAATGTGTAGCCTTGACCTTCTGGGGCCACTGAGGACCAGTGACAGCCCAGACACAAAGTGCCACAGAATGAGGAGACGGGATTACTGGTCCCCTTAGCTAGCTGTTTAACCTCTCTGGACCTCAGGTTCTTGATCTGTATAGTGAAGGCCCCTACCAGTGCTGCCATCCTGCTGCTCCTCTACCTGGGAAGACCCCCGCACCCATTTTCAGCCTTCCCGAGTCAGCCCCCCGTGACACCAGCTGGCTCTAAGGGTGACCAGGAGGATGGGCAGATCGTGCTGGGGCAGGAAGCGACCCCAGCTGTGGGTGATCTGCGCCCCTGCCCCACCCCGGACACCAAAGGCTCTCCCGCTCACTCACCTGTGTCCGTTCCCAAGGCCGCGGTAAGCCTTGGCCTGGTCCTGCATGCGGTTCAGACTCTGTGCCACAGACAGGTACTGCTCGTAATGCTTGATGGCCTCCTCGAAGTCCCCCAGGGCCTCGTAGCAGTCGCCCAGGTTGCCGTAGGCCCGGCCGCGGTCCAGCACAGACTCACTGCCGCTGAGCTGCTGCAGCATGGCCAGCTGCTGCTCGAAGTAGCCAATGGCCTCCTCCATGACGTTCATGTTCATCTTGGTGATGCCCATGTTGCCATACACCTGGGCCTCGATGCTGGGCTCCTTCAGCTTCTGGCCCAGTTCTAGCTGCTCCTCGTAGCACTTAAAGGCCATCGTGTACTTGCCCAGGGACATGTACACGGCCGCCAGGTGGCCGTGCGCCCTGCCCTCGCCTGGCAGGTCGCTCAGCTCCTGGTATACCTCCAGCTCCTGCGTGTGGTAGCCCAAGGCCTTGTCGTACTTCTGCACCAGCCGGTAGGCGGTGCCCAGGGCCGCGTAGGCGCTGGCCTCCAGCCGTCTGTCTTTGACGTGATGGGCCAAGCTCAGCTGCTGCTCGTAGAATTTGATTGCCCCGTTGATGTCTTTTTTACAAACAAAAATATCCCCCAGGTTCCCGAGAGCTCGGAATTTTGCCTGGGGATTGTTCAAAGACTGGGCGAGGGACAGCAGGTACTTCTGACACTCCTCGGCCTTGCTGAGGTTCAGCAAGGCCTTGAATGCCAGGCCCAAGTTACAGTAGGCCTTGGCTTGGCTCAGCTTGTCATGTAGGTCTTTGGCCAAGGCCAGGTCCTGCTCGTAGTACTTGACGGCCTCTTCGTAGTTCCCGAGGCAGTAATGGGCATAGCCGAGGTTGTGGCAAACCTTGCCCTCCCCTTCCATGTCCTGCAGCTCGGGGGAGAGCCGCAGGTACTGCGCATAGTAGGGTGCCGCTTGTGCGTACTCCCCTCGGGAGCAGTGGAAATTGCCCAGGTTGCTGAGGGCGCGGGCCTCGCTCTGGATGTCGCGGAGCTCCCTGGCAATGTTCAGGTGGTTCTGGTAGTGCTGGAGGGCTCGGTCGTGGGCCCCCAGCGCCTGGTAGGCCACGGCCAGGTTCCCGTGGGTGGAGGCCTGGGAGGCGCGGTCATTGACCTCCATGGAGATCTGCAGCTCCTGCCGGTGGTACTTGACGGCCTGGTCGTAGAGGCCCAGCGCGTTGTAGGCGTTGCCCATGTTCCCATACGCCCGGCCCTGGGCCGCGTAGTCGTTCAGCTCCTGGGCGATGGACAGGTGGGTCTTGTGCAGTTTGAGGGCCGTGTCGTAGTCGCCCTTCATCTGGTGTATGATTCCTGAAAAAGACGGTCGAAAAGCAGATCAAGCAGAGGCACACGAGCCACGAGAGGCCGGCGCGCAGGCAGCCCCAGGTGGGACGGGAATGCCCGCAGGGCTCCACGGGGCCTCGGCCCGGGCACATCTCTGAGTCTACCACTGTCCTCACTGGCAGATGATGATGCGACTCTACTGCACCTGCCTGCCGAGGACCCCCTGAAAGAGCATCTATAAACTCCCACGTGAACGTGGTCAGTGCAGTTATCACACGGAGCGCCCGCGTGGAGCTGCGAGGAGCGTTCGAGCTGCTCTACAGAAGAACTGCTCAGCTCTGTCACCTCCCAGCATGTGACGCTCTGGGCAGGTCACTTCTCCTGGTGAGCCCCGGTTTCTTCATCTGCACAATGGGGATGATCCTTGCCCTCCTATCTCCCACTGCTGTGGTTAGCTTGGCGATAAGATGGGCCTGGGGCCTGCAGGAAATCACCTCTTTTGGCTGCCAAGTCCTCTCTGTGCTTAGTTTTGAAAAAGCTTTTTCAGTTCACTAACCAAACCAAAAGTCCTCTAACGCTAACCAGGCAGGTGACAGGTCAACACGGCCCGAGCTCCCATGGGCTTTTTGGCCGTGGAGTCCCCCTGCTGACTCCCAGGGAGGTATGGGGCATGAGCTCCCCCCACTTCCCACTCAAGCGGCTTCCTCCCCAAACATCTCTCCCACCCCAAGGCTGAGCTGTCCCTTCTTCTCACCGAGCTGCAGGCCTTTCCATGTACCCTCATGAGGGTTCCCTTTACTTGACTTGCTCTGTTATTCCCACCTGTCGAGGTCCTTTTGTTTCCCAGATCCCCCACCCAGCTGTAGGTCATTCCCAGATTTTATGATCATGCATCCAGTCACTGAGACCCTGCTTATCCCTGGAGGACAACAGATCACTGGCACCTTGTCCAGTGAAGGTCATTCCAGGAGTGGGCAAGGGGCCTGGCGTATGCTTTGTCTCCCCTTCCAAGCTCCTGCTCTGCGGCTGTCATCCAGCAAACGATCCTCTTGTTGGGAGTGCCCATCACCAGACCCTGCCTCCCGGCAGACCTCCCCAGCCATCTACCTTCTTCCGGCTTGTTCCCCACCCCATCTCCCACCATCACCCTCGGCCACATTCCCATCCACATCAGGGACTCCTCCAATATTCTGGCCTTGACCTCCTCCACTCCAGCCATCCCTAGATCTACTGGACTCTAGGTCCTCAGATGGGTGGGAGGGCGGGGTACCTGGAAAAGCCATGGAGCCTCGCTGAGCCTGGTGTAACATCTGTACAAAGGGGACCATGAAAGCACCTGCCTCCCAGGGTCATCGTAAGGACTGGAGGGAGGCCATGGCTCGGAAGTGTCTCCCAGGACCTTGCTCACACCTTTCATGGGCCTGGATCTTATTTGACGTCACCTTTTCTGCACAGACGTCCTCCCTTTCCTACCAAGTGAGCTCCCTGAGGGACGAGAAGGGGCTCTGTGTCCACATGTGGCTCCTTTAGGGCCTAGTACTGGGCTGTGGATTTCACAGGAGCTTTATAAATACTTTCAGAAAGAATGAGTCACTTCAAATCCTCCCAGAGACTCGTGCTCCTGAATACTCTCACGACTTTTCCTGGGTCGTGGCCAGCCCTGGCTCTGGCTGCCATTTGCTTCTCGAGTCATGCCTGGGGTTGGACGCTTCGTCAAGGTTAGAAATAGGGACCTATCTTCAAATAAGAGTGAGCCGCTGGAGGAGAACTCTTAAGGTTACCTGGAACCCATTCCATTTTTCAAGTTGATGTTCACAGAAACCTTTTAATTTTCAGTTTTAAGTCACATTTCTGAATTTGTGCTTTTACACAAAGGAGAGATGGGAAGCACTGATCTGAGAACTCTCAAGGAAAGTCCCTTAGCCAGTCTGCATTTCCCCTTCCACATCCGTACAACGGGAGTGACAATAGCTGCCATCGTCACCGGGCTACAGAAGGCAAATCAGGTGACAGATGTGACAGAGCTTTACAAATATGAGAAGAGAGGAGAGAGAGAGGAGACAGTAGGGAGAGGGGAGGAGAGGAGGGGGAAAGATGGTGGAAGAAAAGGAGGCAGAGCGAGGGGGAGAAGGGAGAGGGGAGGAAGAAAATGAAATCACTTTCTATCTCATGGCATTAAAAATCTGCACTCGTTAATAGAAGGCTATTGCTGTAATGATGGCCACTCAGGGCTCGTTGATTTGTGAAAGGAACTGCCTGCTGGTTAGAGCAAAATGATCTGAACTCCAGCCAGCTCCCTCAGTCAACTCCTCCTCCTCCTCCATCCCCCTCCTCTTTATCCTCCACCTCTTCTTCCTCCTCCTCCTCCATCCCTCTCCTCCTTATCTTCTACCTCCTCCTCCTCCTCCTCATCCTCCTCATTCTCCTCCATCCCGTCCTCCTCCTCCACCTCGTCCTCCTCCTCCTCCCCTTCCCCCTCCTCATCTTCTGTCTCATCCTCCTCCTCTTCCTCCTCCTCATCCTCCTCCATCCCTCTCCTTATCTTTCACCTTCCCCTCCTCCTCCTCGTCCTCCTCCCCCTCCTTATCCTTCACCTCTTCCTTCTCTACCTCCTTCCCTTGCTCCTTTTCTGCCCTCTACATTTTAAACTTCCAAGAAGCAACAAAAGTACCATGGGAGGTCTCCTCAAATAAAGATTTCTATGCATGATCAAGAGGAGGCCTAGATGGGCTTGGCATCGGGTGGGATGCCCACCAGCCACCCCTGTCTCTGCTGCCCTGGATGCTGGCAGCCAGGAGGGCCCTGAACATAACATCACCCACTGTCAGCAGCGTTCCCTTTGTTGAAGCAGCCTTAAGTTTAGAGCTCCTGAGTGTGGCTACCAGCCAAACGACTGAACACGCTGAGGAGATCTCCTGCACAGTCCCCTTCCCAGGGACATCAGTCAGAGGGAGGCCTGCAGGACACATCTCAGCAGGGGCTCTCTGGCTGACAACAGAGGGGAAGTCAGAGAAGATTCTGGGGGCTGCGACCTTGCTAAGGTCACATTCTCCGAGGGTGAGGCAGGAAACGTCACCCAGATGTGATGCTGACAGCTATTCTTCTTGGGTGGGATGGGGTAGGAGAGGCTAAGAGGAACCAGGTATCCCACACTGGGCAGGCACGAGAGATTCTTCAGCAAAACCAGTAACCCTTGTAACTCAGCCCTGACACCAGGCTTCTTTTTATCCAACAAATTCTGTGAAATGAGGTCCTGCCTTTCATATCCCATGAGCACCAAGAAGGACATGTGGTGAATGGAACAAGCCCTGGGCTTTGCGTAAGTGCCAATTACTGGCTGAGTGACCCTGGGCAAGTCATTTCAACATTGGGAAACTCAGTTTCCTCATTCACAAAATGGGACTAATAGTAACTTGCACTATATATCACATATAGCTGCAGTGAGGATTGATTAAGTGCTTTGTAATCACAACATGCAAATCGCTCTTATCACTTTGTTGGTCTGTTATTACTACTATGTTGGTCTGAATACAGGCACCTTAAACCCTAAAATGAGATAATTGAAGGGAAAAGAAGTATGTGTGTGTGTGTGTGTCATACACACACACGTACACGCATGCACGCAAACACACATGAATAGAGCCTAGATTCAGAGTTGAAAAGAATCCAGAGGTCATCCATTCTACTTCTCCATTTTATGGATGAGGAAATTGATGCTCAGAGCAGCTAAGTGACTTGTGTCTGGGTGGTGCAGCACATAGAGCGCTGGCCTGGACTCTGAAAGACCAGAAGGTCAAGTCTACACGCCACTGTGTGTGTGTGTGTGTGTGTGCGTGTGTCACCACTAGTGGGCTTCACGCCAGGGGTCTCTGAGGTGTTCAACATTTTTATCAAGGCCTTGGAGGAAAGTATCAATGGCCTGTTCATCAAACCTGTACCCCAGAACTGAGGCAGGGGTGACACCCACATGTTAACACACCTGGAGGTCAGGACCCGTGACAGAACTGAATGGCAAACTGAATCCAAGAGTACAAAAGTTAACAAATATAAAGCTTTATGTCTGTCTTCAGAAAATCAACTTCACAAATACAAGATGGGGAAGAGGTGGCCAGGGAGCAGCTGAGGTGGGGAAACGTCTGGGATTTAGCAGGCTACACCCAAGGTGAATCAACAGTGGAACAAGGTCCAGCAAAAGAGGTCCTGCACACAGGGGCAAGAGGCCCACAGTACTTTCCTGTGGTCAGTCCTGGCCCCCACTTTCTTTTCTTTTTTTCTTTTATTAATTTATTTTGATTTATCAATAATCACTTCCATATGCTTTTGAGTTTAAAATTTTTCTCCCCCTTCCTGCCCACCATCCTCCCCAAGATGGCACACAGTCTGATAAAGGCCTGGATCAGGGAAGGGCTGGACAATCGATCACATGTGGGGGCCAGTGCAGAGGTGGCTCGGGGCCCAGATCGGGGACGGGCCGGACAGCTGAATCCCTGCGGGGGCCAGTGCAGAGGTGGCTTGGGCCTGGATCAGGGATGGGCTGGACAATCGATCACCTGTGGGGGCAAGTGCAGAGGGGGTTTGGGCCCAGATCAGGTCCCTCCTGGGAAGAGCAGGATGTACCACAGGGGTCACAGCCCTCCCTCCCTGCTGTGATGTCAAGGACTGCCATTGCCCAATCATTAGCCTCCATTAAACAGTATTTATATCTTCCTCAAATCACCAGGCTTCCTAGGAAAAATCATACCCCTTACTCCCAATTTTCGTCAGAAGTTAATTTAACAAACTCAATTCAACATTTATTCAGCATCTCTGCTGTGCACTCCTGCTGCCAGGGAGGTCGACCCTAGCGGGTCTCCTGAGCTGCAGCAGGCTATGTGGAGTGGGTGTGTCTACACTCAGCATGGCATCAGCACGTTAGCCTCTAGAAGCAGGGGTTACTGGCTTGTCTGGGCAAAGGTGAGCCCACACAGGCTGAGAGTAGAGCAGCCCAGACTCCCATGGTGATCAGGGGTGGGCCTGGGACTGCCAGTAGCATCTACTTCCAACCCAGGGGAGATGGGGAGACCTAATCTTATGTGCTATGTGCCAGGGTTATACAAAGACAAACGTTAAATGGTTCTTGTCCTCAGGGAGTTGACATTCTAACTGGTCCTATTTTTCTAAGGGAAATGCAATTGATTGCTTGCTGCAATGGTACAAAAGGTATCTAACCCCTTTTAAAATGATTCTCCATAAAATCGGTCTCATGCTAATGCACGCAGGGATATCCCACGGGCAGATGGTGTCAAGATCAAGGAGATCACAAAATGTGGGCACTTCAGGCATGAACCCTGACTAGAGAAGAGCAGGGATGGAGGGGGACGTAGAGCCACAAAGTACCAGGAGTGGGGCAGCCTGGCAGCGACGGCTGTGATTGAGGAGGAGGCCCCTGAAGAGATGAAGGCATCATTGCCAGATTCTAAAGCACTGCCGTCAATGATCTACAGATCGGGACCATGGTCCGTAATACGATGGGAGAGGCCCAAACTCTGGGGCACCCAGGGCACATGAAAAAGATAAACAGATGTATTAAGCACCTCCTACACCCACGCCTTGTGCTAAGTGCAAGGGATACAAAGACAAGCAAGGCGGTCCTTTCCCTCAAGGAGCTTACAACCTAAGGGGGGAGGCAAATGCCTACAAGGGAGCCTGACAAAAAGAGGCAGCGGAAGTAGAGGAGGAAGGGAACGTGCCCAGGTGCAGGACTGCTGGGGAGCAGGTGGAGGGGACACCCAGAGAGGAGACGAGTCAGGAGCGAACGGAGCATGGCGGTGCCCCTCATGACCCGGCACTCGGGGCCGGGGATCCGCCCTCGGGAAGATGGGCATCTCCACGGTGGGAAGGTCGCTGCAAAGGCCTTCTACACGAGGGCAGGTGCGACCGTGCCAAGATGCCGAGCGGGCCATCACAGACACACTGGGATCCCACAAGATCACAAACTGCTGATCACAGGATCAACAATATCACCGGACATCTCACTGGTGGCTTCACGGTCACATCACAGAGGCAGGAGCAGGATCAGATATGAATTTAAAAAGGAAATAAATCCATATGTTCCTTGAAACACAATTTTTTAAAGTTCTTTTGTATTACATAGAAAGGAAATAATATAGAGTGGGAAAAAACGATGATTCTAATATCAAAATGAGGCTATGCTTATTAATTAAATTGGTGGATAACTAACATTTATGTAGTATTTTTGGACCGCTAGGTGGCGCCATAGTGCACAGAGCACTAGGCTTAGCTTCAGGAAGCCTCATCTCCCTGAGTTCAAATGTGACCTCCAACACTTACTGGCTGTGTGACCTTGGGCAAGTCACTTCATCTCTGCCTGCCTCAGTTTCCTCATCTGTAAAATGGAGATTTTAAGAGGAAGATAGATGATTCAGTGGGTGGAGTGCTGGGGCTGGAATCAGGAAGACCTGAGTTCAAATCTGGCCTCCAATACTTACTAACTGTGTGACCCTGGGCAAGTCCCTTCACCCTGCCTGCCTCAGTCTCCTCATCTGAAAAATGAGCTGGAGAAGGAAATGACAAGTCTCTCCGGTATGTTTGCCAAGAAGACCCCAAATGGGGTCACAGAGAGTCAGACAACTGAAAAAGACTGAAGCACAACGTAGAGCGTTCACTCTGCACCAGGCACTGGGCTCAGCACTTCAGAAATATTATCTCATTTGGTCAACAGCCCTGGGAGGTCAGTGCTGTTGCTTTATCCCCATTTTACACATGAGGAAACTGAGACAAACAGAGGTTAAGTGACTTGCCAAGGGTGACTCAGCTGATTATCCGAGGCCGGAGTTTAACTCAGGTCTTCCTGACTCCCAGTCCGGTGCTCCACGTCTTATGGTGGCCCCCATCTGCCCACGATAGTGGCTGGAGGCACATGAAGTGACTCAGGAGTGATAAAGAAGATCGGGCTTGAAATTTTGTTTTGAAACTACAGTGTAATTGTAGTATATTGGAAAATTTAATCAGCCTTTGTATGTACAAGGGGATGATAAATATTTACACCTACTCCCCTGGGTTGTTGGAACACACGATTATGAAGTGCTTAGCATAATGCCCGGCTTGTGTAGCAATGCGACCGGAAAGAGAGACTTTAGATACTATAGATGGCATACGCGCACGCACACACACACACACACACACACACACACACACACACATAGGTACTAAATGGTATGGAATGTCAACACCTTTGCTGATACATTTCAGAAATCCGAATTCTAACTGATGATTCCTAGCACTAAGAACAGTCCTTTGACATTCCTTAAAGCGGTGTTTTCAGACCTAGGAGAAAGCCAGATGTGTGCGAAGCACCATACAAGCTGCCAGCATGTGATTGGCATGAAGATGCCAGTGGTAGTAAGATAAAGGACCTAACTGCACGTGTCTAACCTATATGTGGCTGCTTCCTGTCTCCGAGTGGGCGGTCTGGGGGAGGAGGGGAAGGAAGAAGGGAGGAGGGATAAAATTTGGAACTCAAAACTTTAAATAAACATGTTTTTAAACAAGCGATACAGAGGGGCAGATACGTGGCACAGTGGCACAGCATCTTTCCAGGTTTTTGGAGTCTTGGGGCCTTGGAGTCAGGAGGACCTAAGTTTGAATTCGGCCTCAGTCACGTGACACTAGCTGTGTGACCCTGGGCAAGTCACACTAAAAAAGCAAAAAAAAAAAAGTGATATAGAGGCCTGGCATTGGGTTGGGGAGAGAGACTAAATGAATCCAATTGGGGGAAGGCAGGCTCAGACACCTTCTGGACATCTACGTGGCTAGTCAAGCCCACTTGACTGAAGGGGTGTAGAGGTGCAGGTGCCGAGACAGAAAATGAACTCATCACTTCACTTTGGCGACAAGCTTCCTATTTAAGAGTGAGCAGCAGTATGTAAGGGGAAGCCAGGCGGTGAGGTTAATGAGAAGGTGAAAGCGAGAAAGTCTGAAAGCCAGAATCCATTGTCCTTCTGGAGCATCCCTGCTGAGCCACTTCTCTACCTGGAATCTGACACCTGGTGGGAGCAGAGAAGTAGCTAACTCCACGGTTCTTCTTTGTTACGATCATCCCGCTTCCAAGGCAAACAAAGTCACAGCACCTTGAAGAGCGGGATGCTGGCCTCATTAAGCCCTTGTTGGAGATGAGCAAAGGAGTCTGGGGACAAGCCAATTCTGAAGCCAACTCTCTACCGTGAAGCTCTGTGACCCGAGACTGGGAGAATCACCGGCAAAATAAAGGTCAAACTCCTTGGCCTGACCATCAGAGCCCTCCAACACCGGCAATCACCCTCTGTTTTCAACCTTATCCCGAGTTAATGCCACGCACACACTCTCTGTTCCAGGACTGCTTGCTGTCCAGCACTAATCCCATGCTTTCCTGCCTTGGAATTCCCAGCCCCTGGCCCATCTCCACCCTTTGAAATGGAAATGATTCTCACTCTTTACCTCCCAGCTTAAACCGTTTAAAAGCTGCTTTTTCCCAGGAAAGGTTCCTGGAGGGGTGTGCTCCTGCCTCCACCCATTCATGGCCCCCACCTTGCAGAGTACCTTGTATTTCCCTGATGTGCTTCTAATACTTTATCTTGTAGTGGGGTTGTCAGTGAGCATGCCTTATCTCCTTACTAGACTATGCTTCAAGACAGAAGGAACTGTGTCTGATTTGATCTTTTTTTTTTTCCTCTCAGTGACAAGCAGTGCTCTGAACACTGCTAGGACTTAATAAATGTTTGTTGATTGACAGAATGAATGTGCTAATCTGACCTGATATCACTTTTAGAAAAATCCAGCCCCACAAAGATCCATGGTCTTTGATAATTAATCAAATGCCTTTTTGGCCAAATCTACCAGGTTGCCCCCTTTCCCCCCAAAAGCACATCTGCAACCTGGAGAGCTCTGACGGGTGCTATTCATGTCCTCTGACATCAACAATGATTTAGCAGGTCCTTGTTTACACTGAGTAGGCAGTGGCATGTTAGGCTACGCCCCCAATTTCCCTTCCTTTCCTTTTCAATTTTGAGGGAGACACTGAATAAGGTCTGGGGAATTCTGGCTATCCCTCCATCCTTCTACAAACACTTCACTGGCCCTTCTAATCAAACTGGGAGGAAATGGGAGACAGCGGACAGAGAACTAGTGAGGCCCTAACTGTTCTACTGCTCCCCCATGAAAGCCTCCCACTGAGCCCTCAGGAGGCCAGGGCCACTTTCTCTTGGCCCCTTCCCGACTCCCATCCCAGAGGTCTGTGCCAAGTGAACGGTGATGCGGAAAAGAGACCTTCCCCCACAGGAGCTCGTGAACATGACCTTGCCTTCCAAGGGCTCTCTCCTTATTTCCCCCGTTGAGTTACAAATTCTAGGGTAACCGTGGGCTCATTAGCACAGCCTGACAACAGTACTATTCACAGATTTCCTGCGCCTGTGCAGGAATCTCAGCAGTAAATCCTAAGGCAGCAGGCAAGATTAATTGTACTACCAAGGAAGGGAAGTAATAATTACAAATATGAAAATGAAAGAGTAAAGATGGGGGGACTCTGGTGATGGATGGTTAGGTACTAGGCGCTGCCATCCCTAACGGTTCTGGCCAGGGCCATTGTGATAGAAATTGGTGGGAAGCCCAGACCATAATGAAAAATGTGGTGGTCCAGCACAGCTGAGCTCCTTCATCAGTCACTGCTGGGAGAAGCCAAATGTGCTCCGTCTGGGCTCAGGTTCCCAGCAAGCGGAGAAAGGAAAAGTGGAGAACTGAGACAAAAATGTTGAGCATCATCGAGGTGACGGCTTTCATTTGGAATCAGAATCTCAGACATTTTAAACGCTCGAGGACAGACTCAGGGGAGGAGACAAAGAAGGGAGTGAGTGGCCATAACCAGTGCGTAGTGAAAAGACACCCAGTTCCACCCTCCCATCAAGCTTTGTCTGTCAACGCTGGCCAGTCCCTTTCTTTCCCCGTGTTCTAGGGCCTCCATTTCACAATGGACAGCCTGCTCTGTCACATATTCCCTACACGGCCTGGGGCAAGATGCAGTGTAGTAGCATGGAAACAACACTGGATTTGGGATCAAGGGACCTGAGTTCAAACCCTGTCTCTGCTACTTACTATGTACACGTATGACTTTGGGCAAGTCACTGACCTTTCTGGGACTGTTTTCTCCCCTGTAAAATTGTGCCTGAACATACACTCCTTTCCTGTTGGAGCTGCACTGAAGTAGAATGGACTGCCTTAGGAAGCACCGAAGAGCTTCCTTTTCAGGGATGCTGTAGAGGGTATAGGTTGGCCAAATTGGTGTCTGAGCTCCCGTCTGACCCAGTGTCTCTGTGCCCAATCTCCCAGGGATCAATGAGAGAACCCCACGCACACAGGATCCTAGAGGAAAGTGATTGGCCATCGTTATTATCAAGGTCTTACCTTTGTCGGGGTAGGAAGGGATTTAGTTCAGTTTTTAGATAGGAGATGAAGATAATGGGATTCTGGAATTTGGGGAAAATCTTTGAACTTGTGCCTTATATACATAACTAAGGAGCAGTGGGCTTCTCTAACAAATGTGGCAGAAATATATATGGAGATGACAAGGATGTCAACTTCCTGCATAAGATGTGAACAGATTAGGGGAGAAGATAAAAGACAAACAAAAAGCTAAGCAGAATTCCCAGCTCATTTAGCAAGGCCAGATCTCCAAGAGCTGGTTCAATAACTCCTTTCTGGATTCCTGAAATCAGATACTCTTCTTTCTACTGTAAAAGCAGGAGCTATTTACTTTAATCAAATGTGAATTGTATCCCCAAAACTCCTTCAATTTAATTTAATTCCTAAGATTATAGGATCAGATTAGTAGAGGTCAATTCAACAAGCAATTAGAAGGTTCTAATATGGGCATGGTCCTGAACTGGGCACTTCAGAAGAAAGACCAAAAAAAAAAAAGGCAGAAACTCCCTGACCTGAAGGACTCTAATACCTGGCCGGATTCCACACTTCCTGCCTGTCAGGACTTGTGATAATGTCATAATCTTCCACCATCGATGCCCAGCTCTGCCAGTGCTGGCATCAGCCTGGGGATCCCTTATCTACACAGGCATGGCATGACAGATGGTTCTACTTCCAATTAATATCTTTATTCAGACACAGTGCAGGGCATGAAAAGTCAGGTGAAAAACTAAATTGCAACCTCCCTAGTCCACAGTTTCTGCTCCAATACTATTAGCTGGAGAGTCAAAGTCTGTCAGAGGGAGGGTTTTACCTATACTCAATCCCAAAGGATGGCACCTGGGAATACGCTCTATGTGGCAGTGACCTGCTTTTTTCAGTGTAACCCAAGATCTGGGGCACTTTCACATAGTGAAGCCCTTCAAGGAAATCATCAAAGTTAATTATCCAATTAATATCAAGGCTGGATATACAGTAATCTGTCAAAAGACAAAGGGTTTAGAACTTCTATGCAGATCAGTTTCTTATCTTTTAAATGGAAATGAGGGAATTAGTCACCCTTCCAATTCACTCATTGTGAATATTAATTTGTCTTTTTCCGGTTGAGTGCCTCCCTAACTTGATGGTTGTAATTAGTGAGGTTGAAGGGTACCGAACTGCACATCCCACCCCAGAGGAGCCACTGCTGCTGAATTCAGGAGGACTGTCTAGGGTGGGGAAGGAGCCTGGGGTTCATGTAGGAGGAGCAACAGGAATAAACAGGCCTGGGGAAAGTGGCTGGAAGAGGTACACTCCCACTCTAGTGCACACAGTACGGACTTAATAAGTGTCTGTAGATTTTGATTTAATTTGTCTACAAAAATTCACTCAAGTGCAGGTCTGACCATGTCACTCTCCCGCTCCCTGTGGCCTGGAAATAAAATAAACACCATGTTTGGCATTTCAAGCCCTTTACAATCTGGCTCTGACCCATCTTCATATACTGATTTTGCTTGACTCTCCTGTATTTTAGGGAAGCTGGCCTGTTTGCTGTTCCCTGTACAAGAAATGGAATTTCTTGCCTCTGTACCTTTGTAGAGCAATCCCCCATGCTCAGAAGTGCAGGGTGAGGGAGCTGATCAAGACCCCTGATCAGCTGATTTTCCCTAGCCCAGTAAATGAAATCCCAGAAGATAAGAGGCAGATAAAGGAAACAACCCAAGATCAAGGTCTGAAACAAAGTATCAAGGCAGGTTTATACTCTGTTGCCCTTTAGGAAGTGTGAAGGCCTCTGATAAAACACAGGGAATTAGAGATCGGCCAGTCATTGGACGGTAAAGGGAGGGTCATGACCCTGGCAGTTCTTTAAAAAGCAAGACACATTCTGCAGGAATCTGCCTCTATAGGTCTGAGGACTGTAACCTTCAGCAGCAGAGAAGAGAACCAGTTATGGAGGAAGAACCCAAGCCTTGAGAGGGCATCGTTTCTCACCTCTGGGTGCAGGGGAGGAGGGTACACTCCCGATGGCCATCCTTTCTTGCAGCACAGCCATTTTCCCAGTAAGAGACATTGTATCCAGTAGGAAGGGGAAGGGGGAGGGGGAGGGGACCAGCACTAATTAAGCACTTCCCATGTGACAGGCACTAAACCAATATTATGTCATTTGGAGAGAGCCCAGTGAGTTGAAGAAGGATAGGGTTCTAAGGACTGTGAGCTCTGCAAGTGGAGAAAACAGCCCTGGCCACTGGCTGCTGAGCTGTGCAGAGAAGGAGGCTGGGGAGCTGACCCATCTGTCCAGCAGGCTCTCCACCAGGCAGAGCAACCAGAGGCCACCAAGGGAAGGAAAAGGCCAGGCACCTGCAGAGCTGGATGTACAAGCTGCCCTGGCCCCATGTTCCATAAATGTGCTCTTTGTGTGTGCACACTCTTCCCCCAGATACTGCTCGCTTTTGTGGGAGAGAGACAGCAGGAGGGGAAGCTCTGTACCTATTGCTGCTACTTCGCCATCTCAGTAAATGTCTTTGGTTTGAGCTAATCATGTCTACTAGCTAATGACGAAAGGAAAGCACACCAGTGGGGGCCTATGAGCTATATAGTTTTAGGAGCTGTGAGCCCCTAAAGTACTCTGAGGTCATTGTTGTACTCCCAGAGGACTGATCCTATAATTTGGGGGAGGGGAGTCTCAGAGGAGGTGCTGGAAAGTGTCCCCTCTTCCTCTCTGGCTTCCTTCAAAGCCCAGCTCAACTGGACCTCCTACCCACCTTTTCTGGTCTCCCCAGGTGTTCGTGACTCCCTCCTAGAAATTACTTTGCATTTGCTCTCTCTATATTTTGCATATACTTCTCCAAGTATATTTTCTCCAGGGGAATGTTAGCTCTTTGTTGACAGGGGCTATGCAATTGTTATCTATATCCTGAGACCCCCAGCTTTTCAACATGTGCCTGGCACTTATTAGGTGCTAAATGGAACTGAAGATGCTGCCTCCAGCCTATGTGGAGACATGTGATCTGACCATGCCACCCCCCTGACCCTGGGCTGTGTGGGGAACAAAATGGAACTTCCTCAGCTCCTATGCAAAGCCCAAGAATCTGGCTGCAGCCCACCTTTGTAGCTCAGTGCACAGGGCTCTCATGCCTTGCATATTTTAGCTAAAATGGAATGCTGACTATTCTGAATTCAGCATTCATTTTGCGCCTTTGCTAGGCTTCTCTACGTGCATCAAATGCTCTTCCTCCTCACTCTCAATCAGTCAATCAACAAATATTTATTAAGTGCTTAGTAGGCTCCAAGCATTGTGCTGGGCACTATGGATACAATACAATGAACAAAGCAGTCCCTACCTGCAAGAAGCTTCCATTCTAATTGGGGAGACAAGTACCTGTAGAGGTATATGTGGAGTAAACATAAAGATAATAAAACCAAATGAACAAAAAGTGGTTAACTACAAGATAGTTTGGGAGGGAGGGCCATTCCTAGCTTCTTTCACAGCTCTGCTAAAGTGCTCTCTGATTGCCTGCTTCTCCCCCTCCTGCTCAAATCATCAGCACTCTGGTTATTCATGCAGATGTTTGCCCTTCCTTAGTAGACTATAAGCTCACTGAGGGCCTGGCATAGTTCCTTCACATACAATCGCTAGATCAAGCTGCATCAGGCTGGATCAGACGCCCTCCTTCCTCATCTCCGCAGCTCATAATTTGTCTTGCTTCAAGCTCCATTCAGACGCCGTTCTCACCATGAAGCACTCCCTAAGAAGCCTGGCTGAAAGAGGTCTTGGGGAGGAGTGGGCTCCCCTCCGGAATGGTCACCAGGTGAGCTGTCAAGAGTACAGGTGCTCAGGCACAGTGTGTGTGTGATGGCCAATGAGATCCCTTCAAATGCTGAGATTTTTTAGTTGTCTCTCTCATCAGATTTTCCCAGAGTGCTTTGTCTGGATCCCTCCTTTTCTCTGTTCCATCCTAGCTTGTATTATATGAATCTAAGGATACGAGGTCTCTTTCTCAGCAGACTGCAAGCTCTTTGAGGGGAGAGAATCTATGGCTCTTTACATATGTATCCCCAGTTCCCAGCACAAGCCCCTGCACTGAACAGGGACATAATAAATGTTTCAGTGATTTGAGACCTTTGGAGTGACACACAGGGAAAGGGACAGAGGGAGAGAAGGAGAGAAGGGAGAGAGAGAGAAGAAGAAAGGGAGAGGGAGAGGGAAGGGGGAGAGGGAGGGGGAGAGGGAGGGAGAGGGAGAGGGAGAGGGAGGGGGAGGGGAGGGGAGGGAGAGGGAGGGGGAGAGGGAGGGAGAGGGAGAGGAGGGGAGAGGGAGGGGAGGGAGAGGGAGAGGAGAGGGGAGGGAGAGGAGGGGGAGAATGAGAGGAGAGGAACAAGGAGGAGATGGAGAGGGAGGGAGACCCATCAATGGAAAGTAAGATGGGAGTTACTTGAGAGGTTGTGGAGATCAGAATGTATTCCACACATATTGATTGATGCCTATCACATAAGAGGCCCTGCATCAGGCACAGTGGGAGATACAACAAAGAGCAACACACACACACACACACACACACACACACACACACACACACACAGCTGCCACCCTCACAGCACTCACTGCCTAGCAGCAGCCACTAAATGTTGTGACTTTGCAAACCCAAATGCAAGGACAGATGGATTTCTACACAAGCCTGTGATGTGCACTGTCAAATGTACTCTCCACAGGCAATCAGGTCTGAAGAGCTCGATTTTAAAAATTTATACTGCATGGAAAACACAAACCTTATTACTGGAGGAAGAATTCTGGCTCTGTTACAAAGGATGCCACCAAAACCAGCCAGTCAAAATGCTGCTCGTTTGTCTCACAACACGGGCTCCTAGAAAAGGCCATTTCAAAAACATGGAAAGAGACAAATAAGGCTAATGGTGAGTATTCTTCTGCTGATGTCTGGGCTCTTTTCCCCTTTCCCTCTGGGGCTTCCACCTAGGAGAATGAGTGGACTGGTAAGGCTAGGGACACCCACCCTGACTGCTTTCAGGGATTTCATTTACCTACAGCTTCCCAATCCACACCCTGGGTGTGGGCCAGGACACATCAGGGAGGGAGTGGTCCTGCTCTTGGCAGAATGGCTGCCTCCAAAATATCAATATGGCCTGTATATGGGCAATACATACAGATGTGCATGTATATGTATATGTGTGTATACACACACACACACACATATATGTATGTGTGTGCACACTGTACATATGAACACAGAGGCTGCCCTCCCTCCAAAATACACAAAGTGGGAAGGTACCTGACAAAATCTCAAACACTAAACACTCGGGGAAAATGGTGTTTTTGATGGACCAACGTGGCAAGGCGTGCTAGTGAAAAGATGATAGCAAAGGTGATTCCTTGTTTCAACAGAACACGCCACAAACAAGTATGCACACACACAATCTATCAATACACACAGAGATAGAGGAGATAAATATCTACACACATACACAGTACATATGAACACATACACATATACCTAAATATACACACATATAGACTCTTTGTGCCTGATCTGTGGGAGATCCTTCCAAGCTCCTATTGATCTGACCAGCACACACTATTGCACACACTGTACTCTGACCCCAACACGGTGACGTCATTTTGGTCCTCTTCAAGCACAAAGGACAACAGCCAAAAACACATGCCTACACACACATATACATCTGTGTGTATGCATTATGTGTGTGTATACACACACACACACACAGAGAAAGGGAGAGACTCCATATACATCTGTGTGTATGCATTATGTGTGTGTATACACACACACACACACACACAGAGAAAGGGAGAGACTCCATATACATCTGTGTGTATGCATTATGTGTGTGTATATACATACACACACACAGAGAGAAAGGGAGAGACTCCATATACATCTGTGTGTATGCATTATGTGTGTGTATATACACACACACACACACACACAGAAAGGGAGAGACTCCATATACATCTGTGTGTATGCATTATGTGTGTGTATACACACACACACACACACAGAGAAAGGGAGAGACTCCATATACATCTGTGTGTATGCATTATGTGTGTGTATACACACACACACACACAGAGAAAGGGAGAGACTCCATATACATCTGTGTGTATGCATTATGTGTGTGTATATACATACACACACACACACAGAAAGGGAGAGACTCCATATACATCTGTGTGTATGCATTATGTGTGTGTATATATACACACACACACACACACACAGAAAGGGAGAGACTCCATATACATCTGTGTGTATGCATTATGTGTGTGTATATACACACACACACACACACACAGAGAAAGGGAGAGACTCCATATACATCTGTGTGTATGCATTATGTGTGTGTATATACACACACACACATACACAGAGAGAAAGGGAGAGACTCCATATACATCTGTGTGTATGCATTATGTGTGTGTATACACACACACACAGAGAAAGGGAGAGACTCCATATACATCTGTGTGTATGCATTATGTGTGTGTACACACACACACACACACAGAGAAAGGGAGAGACTCCATATACATCTGTGTGTATGCATTATGTGTGTGTATACACACACACACAACACACAGAGAAAGGGAGAGACTCCATATACATCTGTGTGTATGCATTATGTGTGTGTATATACACACACACACACACAGAGAAAGGGAGAGACTCCATATACATCTGTGTGTATGCATTATGTGTGTGTATACACACACACACACACACAGAGAAAGGGAGAGACTCCATATACATCTGTGTGTATGCATTATGTGTGTGTATACACACACACACACACACACACACAGAGAAAGGGAGAGACTCCATATACATCTGTGTGTATGCATTATGTGTGTGTATATACACACACACACACACACAGAGAAAGGGAGAGACTCCATATACATCTGTGTGTATGCATTATGTGTGTGTATATATACACACACACACACACACAGAGAAAGGGAGAGACTCCATATACATCTGTGTGTATGCATTATGTGTGTATATACACACACACACACACACAGAAAGGGAGAGACTCCATATACATCTGTGTGTATGCATTATGTGTGTGTATACACACACACACACACACACAGAGAAAGGGAGAGACTCCATATACATCTGTGTGTATGCATTATGTGTGTGTATACACACACACACACACACAGAGAAAGGGAGAGACTCCATATACATCTGTGTGTATGCATTATGTGTGTGTATACACACACACACACACACAGAGAAAGGGAGAGACTCCATATACATCTGTGTGTATGCATTATGTGTGTGTATACACACACACACACACACAGAGAAAGGGAGAGACTCCATATACATCTGTGTGTATGCATTATGTGTGTGTATATACACACACACACACACACACAGAGAAAGGGAGAGACTCCATATACATCTGTGTGTATGCATTATGTGTGTGTATACACACACACACACACACACAGAAAGGGAGAGACTCCATATACATCTGTGTGTATGCATTATGTGTGTATATATACACACACACACACACACAGAAAGGGAGAGACTCCATATACATCTGTGTGTATGCATTATGTGTGTGTATATACACACACACACACACACACAGAAAGGGAGAGACTCCATATACATCTGTGTGTATCTCTCTCTATAGCCAGTTCCCACCCCTCCCCCCTCAAGGCGGCACATGAGACCCAGCACAGCTGAGTCTCTTACTAAATGCTTCTTGAGTAATTGATCAGGAAGAAGAAGCAAAAATTGGAAATCAGGCTCTCGGACCCCAGACCTCATTCGCTTTCCATCACACCATAGACATTCTCATGCTACTTGTCTAATTTCATACAACACACTACAAAACATTGGTTCTTTCTATACTGTGCTATCATCAGTAATTCTGAATTTTTCATTCAAAATTAGACATCTGCTTGAGAAAGAATATCACAGATCATCAATAAAGCAGTGAGCTGGAATGCTGACAAATTCACAGATCTGAAATTTAATCAGGATAAAGACACATGCTTAAGTCATTTCTTCACATATTTATCACTGAAATCTGAAAATTCGGTCCCAAAGGCTCTGCAGGCAGTGTTGTACAGTGGTGAGGGCTCTGGGCTGGCCCTTGAAAGCTGAGATTTGAGCACTGGTTCTGCCACTTGCTCATTCTCTGCCTTTGGGGTCAACGAGGCACTCACCCTCTCACCCTCTGCGGGTCTCACTTTCTTCCACTGTAAGAGGAGGGATGTCCCTCTCAGCTCTGACTTCTAGGATGCTGTTTTTGAGAGTTATCACATATTTCAGGGCTGCAAAAGATGCAAATCTGAGGGGTGTTGGTTTTTTTTCCTTAAGAGGCATACGTGGAAATTACCCTTAAGCAAAACTCACTACAACAACCCAATGGCTTCGTGAGAAAACTGACCGCCCCAGACTGCGCTGGGAGATTCTGAAAACAAAGGGAATCGGGAAAGCAAGACACTGGTGCATTCCCTATTCCTAAAACACATGGTGCCCCCATGGGGAAAAATAGAAAAAACCATCCAGTAAAATCTGGGAGAGGCTCTGCGAGGGCAGTAGAGAAGGAGAGGGGCTCCATGTTTTGATACAGATGCTCATCGATTTCATGCATCAATAAGCAGCAACCAAATACAAGGACCAGAATCCTTCTAGTTCCTGTGGTAATCCAGGTCCTGCTTTGAGGCTAGGTCCACTAGCTGCCATATGCCAATGGTTACCAGTGCAGGACAAGTTTCTCTCTCATTAATTTTTCAGCGTTACATTAGAAATGCCAAACAGGAACACGCTCCATACCAGTATTCACAGAAAGTTCCATTTTTCTTAAAACAAAAAGGCAACACAGCGATGTAATCGAAAGAAAACATACTACTGAGGTTTATCCTATGTGTTAGTTGAGTCATTCAGGTCATTCAGGGAAATAAAAGTCTCACAGCCAAACTCATGCACTCAGCTGGAGACAGAGGACGCTCCATCATACCTCAGCAGGAATCATCTGAAGTCAGGAGAACCTGAAGGATCATTCACTCTGAGCCTTCGATTTTCCACGTGACAAAGCCAGGGCTTAAAAGGGTTGGCTGACTAGACAACATCAACCTTAGTTACTCAAAGAGCTGAGAGGGGAACTCCAACCTCTTCACTCTCCAAATGAGAAGCTTAAAATTCTGAAAACCACCTTCATTGTCTCCTCTTTATTTCTGGGATCCCACACAGCCCCAGTGTGAGAAAGGTGCATTGTGTTGTGGGGTACACTCTGCCCCAGGCCAAGTATCAGTAGTGAATGTGAACCGGTGGTCACTAGGCTCCACTCACCCCAAGGGATCTCCTCAGTAGTTTACCTATTGTGACAGCTTCCCTCTCTCCCTCTCTCGTTCATTCGTTCCTTCCTTCCTTCCTTCCTTCCTTCCTTCCTTCCTTCCTTCCTTCCTTCCTTCCTTCCTTCCTTCCTTCCTTCCTTCCTTCCTTCCTAGGGAGATGGTGTAGACAGTAATGCTCCTGTGTAAACAAGAGGTACTGGTCACACTCACCTCCCTGCTAAGAAAGAATCTTGATGTAAAAACAGAGAGCTCTCTTGTCTACTTTGATCTGCTGGCTGGGGACACCTGGTCTGGGCTCCCCGTCCTTATAGTGTCTTCTTACTATGGAGGTGCAGGGGGGAGTACAGGGGAGGTCTCTGAAAAAATGACTACTTAGCTTTCTTTCTTTTCTTTCTTGGCTTGGTCACTGTGTTATGGGGTAAATCCAGCTTGACTTCTTTTGTGATAACAAACATACTGTTACCTTAGAGCAATGCCCCAGCTGCACTATCCCCTTCAGTGTCAATGCTAACACGTGCTACCTTCTAGATGCTGGAATGGGCAGGGGGCATTAGAATTGCCTGTTGTCCTCCCAGCCTGGCTCAGGACTGTTCCAGAAGGGACCAAAGGATCAACACGACAACTTTCCATTGTTGAATGAGTTGTGGGGACCACGACTGAGGGAGAGGGCTTCCCACTCATAACACACAGACCAGCTTCCATGGACAGAGGCTCCAATGTAGAGCCGCCCTCCACCTCTACAGACAAGGTAGAGCTGAAGGAGGAAGGAGATGCCTGCTGAGATCTTGTGACCTGGTTTGATCAGAAGTAGCAGGCAGGGTTCGGGAGCTTGGCTTCACTACGATTACTGTCTCTCTTTCCCCTGCTGAAGGCCAAGGCGGTAGAAGCCTAGAGACCCTACTCCTACACTGCCTCCTGTCTCCTCAGCCCAGCTGGCCTGGCTTTGCTTGCTATCCAGCAAATGCTCTGCCCCAGAACTGAGCTGAGGGCAAAGGCCAGGCCTCAGAGACTTTTTACTTTCCCTTTTCTCTCTGACACTCTGCTAGGAGTTGAGAAGTCTGTGCTCTCTGACAGAGTGGGGGGCAGGGCACTGGCCTTGGACAGGTACAGCTGTAATCCACTAGAATCCTTTTTACAGGGTTGTATGCCTTATATATCTAGGATGATTGCTAAGGACTCTGTAGGAGTAACTTTTGATAAATTTGGCAAGCTCATTACTGAGATAAGAATTCCCCTACAATCCATATTCTGGCGATCCCTTATTTGCGGGGTTCAGTTCTATAGGCACGTTAACACCAAGACCAAAAGATCCCAGAAATGGATTTTGGGGTACAGGAGACTCAACAGCTAATGGAAGTCAGGGGAGGGCATCACTTCCTCCACCAGGCATGATGGCACCTGCTGACTCAAATCTGCATTTCGGGCAATAGGAGAGATGCATGGTCAAGATTACCGTGTGTGTGTGTGTGTGTGTGTGTGTGTGTGTGTGTGTGTGTGTGTGTGTGTGTGTCTGGAGGTGGGAAGGGGAATCCTACTTGTATTTTTCATTTCAAGTGCGTGATCCTCCAAAATACGCCAGAGTTTTGCCTGAAGACTAGAGAGAGCAGAGTGCTGTGAGCAGAGCGCTGACCTGGGAGGCAGAAGGGCTAGGCTGGCCAGTTGGGTGATATGTACCTAGCGAGATGGGCAACGTCTCCAAGCCCCATCCACCTTCTCTCTGAAACAGGTGTGAGAACTCCTGCCTGCCAGCCTCCTCCACCCAGGCTTGGGAGGAGGGATCAACGGAGACACTAAAATGGGAAGTGCCCCGAAAACCACAAAGCGGAATTAGAGAAGTAATATAGCTGTTGTTGGCATTTGGTCACACAATGCTTCCAAACCAATTCAAAAGTGAATGAACAGTGACCCTGTCAGCTCTGGAAGGAATGTGCTACATGAGGGAAGAGGCTTTTGTTTGTCTGTTTTTGCCACAGATGCCTAGTAAACAAAGTTGAATTAAAAGGAAATGAGCCGTCCTATAAACCACTCCCGACTCATTTGTGAGACATATCTCTGTTAGCTCTTAGGAAGTTAGTGAGAAAATTTTGAAAAGCCAAAGCAACCAAGCCCTGGCATCAGAAGGACTGCATCTGAGGTTTGGCACTACCACTTCTTAACTGTGTGACCCTTGAACAAACTCCTTAATCACTTTGTGCCTCAGTTTCCTCATCTGTGTGAAACTGGAATAAACTTTGCAGGTACTCGCTCCCTCAAAGGGCTGGTGTGCACAAAGTGGGAAGCCATGAGGAGGATTCCTCCACTAATATCCTCCCCTGGAGTCTCACCTCATGTGGAGGTGACACACGCAGGGTTCTTGTCCTCTGTATTCTTTGCAATAAGGGACAGCGCTAGGCTCTTTCAGGCTCTGCTATGGAGTCCAAGCTTAGACAGTTCCAGCGATCTTGAGGGTCCTCCTGGGAGCCGTGAGGACGGCTGAGGCTCTGGATTAGGCGGAGCAGCCATGGCACGTAGACTGGAGGATCTTTGTGGGCACATTTTTAGGCACTCCAGGATTATCTTCAAAGTTCTAAGTCCACACTGATGAACTCACAGTCTTTGACACGATAATAAGTGACAAGGGAAAAGCCAGCCCCGCAGCCGTGATGACACAGGTTTTTGCAGCGGCGCCCATCCCGCTCTTCCTTGGGGGAATGCCACCCCATCTTCGGCTTGAAGTACTAAGTGAGGTGACCCACAATCTTTAAAACCTAGTGAGGGACTTGCTTGATGGCAGTTCAAAGCATCATGGGATCATGGATGGAGAGACAGAAGGGCCCTTGCGGGTCATGCATCCCAACCCCATTTTACAGATGAGGAAACTGACAGACACATGCTCAGCAGGCTTGCCGTTTTCACAGGGGCCAGTGAATCACAGAGGATGTTCTGCAGGGAAGGTCTGGGGTTCAGAGTACATCTTGGTTCCTTTTTTTTTTCCACCCATGGGTTTCACCACTTTGCCACTGGTCAACTTTTGGCTCTGATGGATGCACGCACATCCCAAATCCCAGGGTCTGGAAAATATGCCTGCCCTTCTCCTTCTCCCCAGAGCCAGATTTCTCTCCATTGGTTGGTGAAGGTCCTTTTGCTTGACAGTGAGGAAGATCAGCAGATTCCTAACAGTCTCCAAACTGACTTTCACTTCCTCCCGTGTCATAAGCAAATATCCATAAAATACTTGCTGACAATTGTGGATTCACAAATCAGAATGTTCTTCTCATATGGCACGTTTGGTCTCTAACCCCCTGATACTTGCATTGTAAAACTGTGCCTTGCTTCATGCAAGAGACGTGGTCCTAAAAAGCTGTATATAAACTAAATCTGAGCAAATGAAACCACATTTTAGATGCACTGGAGAAGCAGGCATTTAAAGGAATCCTAGATTAAATCATTTTACAAAGGAAGAGAAATTGGGACTAGGGGAAAAAGCCCTGGCCCAGGAGTCCAGACACCTGGGCACTAGTCTTAGCTGGTCCCTAAGTCGCTGTGTTACCCGGGGCAAGTTACTTTAAGTAATCCATCAAACATGTATTAGGCAACTACTGTATGTGAGGGACACAAATGTAAATAGAGAAACAATCTCCATAACAGGCAGTGCCCACGCATTCAAATAGTTTACTGGACTCAGAGTCCTCATCTGTGAAGTGAAAGGATTCAGCTAAAAGGTGCCAAGGCCCCTTAGATTTCCAACACTGTCCAGTCTACATCAGCGGTATCAAATGCAAAGAAAACAGGGACCACTAGCCAGTGCATAAGGGTCCTGCAGGCCACATATTAACTTAGAAAACCACATATTAACATTCTCTATGGTCTACAGTATTCTTATTTATTTTGTTTAATATTTCCCAATTCCATTTTAATGTGGTTCGGGCAGCACTCTACATTGTTTGACACCTCTAGTCTACGGTGCTGTGAGGTGCTAACATGCTAAGAATCTAATTCATCACTTCCTAAATTAGGAAGTGCCTTGTGAGTGAAACTTGACTTCCACATTCTGTATCCAATTTGTTTAAAAAGTGGGAAAACGTTAACTGTTATAATAGAGGATAATTCTATAGAACTTTACCAGCATTATCTCACTCGGGCCTCCTAACTCACCTGTGAACTAAGCCCTAGCTCCATCATACCCATGAAAGGCTAGTAAGCATCACAGGTAGGATATGAACTTTGGATTCACTGACTCCAAGCCCAATGCTCCGTCCACAACACCGTAAGGACAGAAACCACCATTTTTGCCCAAATTGTAACGTGCATTTCTAAGACGCTGCCAGACTGCGCTTGGAAGCCCAGCTCCTTGCGCTAAGGTCCCCTTTGTGCACACCTCAGGCAGTGAGCCAGGAGCTGAGACGCATCCAGCTCCTCCTGTCTGCTGCTGAGCAGTGAAGAAGGGCCAGCCAAGCATTCTGTCGTGTCTCGGACAGTCATGGCTGTCCTTGAGACCAATAAACGGTTACTGCATGTCTATTATGTCCATCCAAGGGGCTGCTCAGGATTTCAGTGAGGCATGACCCCAAAGCCCTAGTGTGGTTTGGGGTGGAGCAGGGCCTGTACATCCCTGTGATCTCCTCTGCCTCCACAACAGTCCTGCATCGTCACCAACCTGAGGGAACCTGCTTCTGCTAGCTTTTTTGCACCAGGATTCACACCCAGCTCTCTCCTCCGTTCCACTCCTGGCTGGGCTTCTTCTGCTCAGTGGGGCACACACCTGGTCTGGGAATCCAGAGATCTGAACCGTCTTCTCGGCTCTGCCTTCCCTCTCTGGGCCTCAGCCTCTTCCTAGGCTTTGGACTCTTTCTAGGGCCCGACCGGCTCCTCTGGGCCAGGGACAACCCCTCCTTTCCAGCTTCAGTCCTCATTATGCAGCAGTCCATTGAGCACAGTGATTACTGGAGCTGCAGTTTCATTTGCTAGGCCAGCTCGGATTAAACACAGTACCTACCCTCAAGTAGCAGATGGTTAAGAATTTAACTAAGGATTAAGGTCTTATCAAGATCTTTGGACAGCTAGGTGGCGCCATAGCGCATACAGCGCTGGGCCTGGAGTCGGGAAGACCTGAGTTCTAATCCAGCTTCAGACACTTCCTAGTGGCATGACCATGAACAAGTCATTTCACCCTACTTGCCTCAGTTTCCTCATCTGTCAAATGAGCTGGAGAAGGAAATGGAAAACCACTCCAGTATCTCTGCCAGGAAAACCTCCAGCAGGGTCACAGACACAGCTGAAGACCGACTGAACAACAAGAACGAGAGCTGCTCAGCGATCCGTTCCTTTACTGACGGACCTGATCAGCGCTGCCAACGGTGAGGATTTTGTCCGAGCTGCCTGTTCCACTGGAGAGGAAACAGGGGATAGTAGAGCAAGCATCAGACTCAAGAGTCAGGAGAGCCTTGGGTTCAAGTCCTGACCCCACCACACAGTGGCTATATGGCCACGGGATCACTTACCTGTGCTGAGCCCCCATTTGCTGATCTGTAAAATGAGCAGAATGATGGGTGTAGGGCCTGCCTCACGAGGCTGTTGGGGATGGTGTGAAACAATGGAGGGTAAGGACTTGGAAGACCTCAGAGCTCTATGTGAACGCCAAGTCATAGTTGTAACTTGTCTGGCAGAAGAAGAGCTTTCCCAGCTAAAATCACCTGTGCCCCGTGACACCTCACAGTACAAAGGTTTCCCTCTTCCTCTTTTTTTTCTCCTTTTCCTTCCTTCCTCTACCCCAACACACTTCTGCAAAGACAGCACGGGGTCAGCTGAGAACCACTCTGAAGTTTCTAACTTAAAAAACACCATGTGTGGTCATTCTGCAGAGTGGCTGAGGCCAAACCTGAGTGTGGGATGGTTCTACAGCAAGGCAGGGGGGTAGGAGGGGGTGGGAAAAGTGACCAGACTATAGCAAGTAAATGAAGGAAAGGGGATGAAATAAAAGGCATGTATGGACCAGCCCAAACTCTTGTGAGTAGATGTGCTAAATACTGACACAGCCTCAAGGCTGGCTAACAGAACAAAGGTCAGGATAATGTGTGTCAGGGTGAAATGACAATCCATGGGAGGTGGAAATTCTGAAAGCCATCCTTGATGGTGGGCAGGCTGCTGGAGGGGAGTCAGAAGACCTGCAATGCTTTCTCAGCTCGGCCATTACCAGCTCTGCGAAGCCTGGCCAGTCATTTCCCATCTGGGGCCTCAGTTTGCTACTTAGGTAAATAAGTTCTCTAAGGCCTTTCCCAGATTGCACACTCTGTCATTTACACAGCTTCTGCACCAATAGGATACAGTTGTATTCTTGGACCAAACTTCAGCCTGACCTAAAGACTTTATTCTCGTTTCTCGTGAAGGAGTAGATGAGAGATGAGATGACCTGTCCAATGAGGCTGGCTCGCCCTCCTCACCTCCGTCTCTTAGATTGAGGGCCGCCTTCTGGAGGAGGTTTTACCCTGCCCTTGCAGCTGCTAGACCTTTCCCCTCGTAAGTCACTCTGGATCTTCTTCCTATGTATCTTGTAACATATCTACCCACCTATTTCCATGTTATCTCCACTGTTAGAATGTGAACTCCTCTAATGGGGATAAGCTAGAAGCATTTCCAATAAGATCAGGGGTGAAACAAGGATGTCTATTATCACCACTGCCGTTCAATATGGTACTAGAAACGTTAGCTTTAGCCATAAGAGAAGAAAAAGAAATGGAAGGTATTGGAATAGGCAAAGAAGAAACAAAGCTATCACTCTTTGCAGATGATACGATGATGTACTTAGAGAACCCTAGAGATTCAAGTAAAAATTACTTGAAATAATAAACAACTTTAGCAAAGTTGCAGGAAATAAAATAGACCCACATAAATCACTGACATTTCTATATATTACCAACAAAGCCCAACAGCAAGAGATAGAAAGAAAAATCCCATTTAAAGTTACTGTAGACATTATAAAATAGTTAGGAGTCTACCTGCTGAAACAAACTCAGGAACTATATGAACACAATTACAAAACATTTTTCACACAAATAAAGTCAGATCAAAATAACTGGGAAAATATCAGTTGCTCATGGGTAGGCCGAGCTAATATAATAAAAACAGAACGTGGGCTCCTCAAGGGCTTTTGCTTTTGTCTTTCTATCTCTGGTGCCTAGCCCAATGCATAGCATACAGTAGGTGCTTAATACATGCGTGTTGTTGTTCTTGTTGATGACGATGTTGGTCAGGCCCACAAAAGAGGGCAGTGCTTATTGAGGCTATGATTTCATAAATTATTACTGGAGCACCTGAAATCCTTGGTAAAAATTTTAGGAAACCTAGTACCTTCCCTGGAACATAATGGATGTATAAGGAAAGAAACTGTCGACTAGCAGGCTTCTCTGTTACTGTTACTAAATAGTAGTTAATAAAACAGTTCATATTCACACATTGTTTTACAGCTCACAAAGGGTTTCCCACATGTGCAAAGATGATCATCCCCATTTTACTACTGGAAAACAAAGGTTCAGAGAGGTATGACAGTAAATGGCAGAGCCAAGGCTCAAACCTGCTCCGACACCCCGTGCTGTGTGCCAGCCAGAACAAGAAGTGCGCCTCCAGACCAGTTCATGCTCCCGGGTGTTAAATGTTTCTTGGAGCTAGAAAGAACTAAATGGAAGATGCTTGTGCTCAATAAAGATTCCAAAGCTTTATTTGTGTGGTTTCCAATCAGGCATATTCATTATACTTAACACCAGGCTATGACTCCTTAGCCCAGAGTCCTCTCCTCTGATTGGGAGGCCCTGGACCGGAACACAATTTCCTGAGTGTTCAGGTGACATTCACTTCACTCCTGGCTCTACTCCTTCCTCTCCAGATGTCCCTACCTCCACGTAAGCCACCTTAGGAAAGTCCTTCTTCCCCAGCCTCCTTCTGTGGTCCTTCCCCCATTAGAATGTAAGGTCCATAAGGGCAGAGACTATCTTTTGGGCTCATTTTGAATCCCCAGCTCCTAGTGCTGGGTAAATAGTATCAACTTAATGAAGGGCAGCCAGGTGGCACAGTGCTGGGCCTGGAGTCAAGAAGACCTGAGTTCAAATCTGGTCCCAGACACTTACTAGCTTAGTGACCCTGAGTAAGTCACTTCACCCTGTTTGCCTTAGTTTCCTCATCTGTTAAATGAGCTGAAGAAGGAAATGGCAAACTACTCCAGTATCTCTGCCACAAAACCCCCAAAAAGGGGTCACAAAGAGTTGGACATGAATGAAAAATGACCAAACAGCAATAACTAATTAATAAATGCTGTACCTCTCATCTCTAGCTCTCCAGCTTTAAACTGGACAAGTAGGATGGCGCTAGACTGGTCAACAAAGATTCGTAAGATCCTAGAATTTGAAGCTGGAAGGAGCATTAGAGTCCAACCATCTACTCCATTTTACTAATGAGAAAACTAAAGCCCAGGTAGGTTAAGAGATTTGTCTCAGGACACACAGGTAGTAAATAATAAGAGTCTAGACACGATTTGGTAGCAGTGGGGACCGCTGTAGATCCCTGAGGAGAAAAACATGATCCAAGTGGTGTTCTAGGAAAAACAGTCTAGCAGTGACGCACAAGATGGATCAGCCGAAAGTAGAGAAGGTTTGGCTAGGTTGGGAATCGCAAGTATAAAGTGTTAATCCAAGAGACTTTCAAATGCTGATGCATTAAGACTGATTCGCTGCCAAAACCTGCATGTGAGACCAGTACCAGGAGAAGCAGTTCCCGCCTCAATCTCGTTCAGAAAGCTTGTTGTCTTTGTTGGTGGTGAGTCATTTCAGTTGTGTCTAATGCTCCGTGACCCCTTTGTGGGGGTTTTGTGGCAGAGATACTGGAGTGGTTGGCCATTTCCTTCTCCTACTCATTTTACAGATGAGGAAACTGAGGCAAAGAGGGTGAAGTGACTGTCCCAGGGTCACACAGCTAGTAAGTGTCTGAGACTGGATTTGAACTCAGGTCTTCCTGATTCCAGGCCCAGCGCTCTATCCACTGGGCAAACTAGCTGCCCATTCAGAGAGCTACCTGGTTCCATTAACGGCCATGGCCATACTCCAGAAAGCAGACTGTAGGATCTGGACTTCAAATCCAAAATTCTTACTTTAGAAAAAGGCCCAACCCTCAATAGAAATGTCTAACATGAAGGCATCCATCTCTGAGGTGCCTTCTCAACCTATAACCAGGTAAAAAGAAATCTTCAGAATCCCCCTGGAGAAGACCTGGCAGATCGCTCTTCAGGAAGCAAAAGGCCCACAATCCTTTGGTGCACCCTTCTATAAACTGACCGGGCGGACTGGCCAAAAGGCCTCATGTAAACTTGTATTAGTTTTACAAAGGGAGGTTTTCCCTGTCAAGTGGGCACAAGTGTGCAGAGGGCATCACAGTCTTGGCACAGGCCCCCTCTGAACAAGGTCCAGCCTCTACCAGGAGGGCTGCCCGTGTGGGGCCTGGGCCCAAAGCACATGCTGGACACTTCAGGGAATGAAAGAAACTTCACCAATGTGGAATCAGCACAACCTCAAGACAGTTGTCAAAGACCACGAAAAGCCTTTGTTTTTATTAACATTTAATAATGAACACGAGGGGAATGCCATGGGTCTCCTAGGAGATGAGGCCCAAGCTAGTTGGAATGTTCCAATCAGCAGCCTTGCTGCCACAAACAGTCAAAAACAAACAGTGAGGGAATGTTTACAAGTATTTGCCCCACTGATGCTCTGAGCTAGTAAAAGAAGGCCGTGGAAAATCCGGCCTCCTGGCTATGCCTTCCCCCAGCAGCCCCAGGACAGGGCTCCTCACAAGCAGGAGGCTTGTTGACCACCATGACACTGATGTGTTAAGTGAGGGGCAGGGTTTTAGACAGAACTTTGGGGATCACTTCAGCGCAGAGAGATCCTGAAAAAGAGCTTGTTTCTCACTGTCAACATGACGTCTGGCACAAAACTCTGGAAAGAATGCTGGACGTGGACAGCGATGAGCCGTGCAGCCACAGGAATGTCCAGGGTGCATCTGGACTTCTTTCCTCCACTGTAAAACACAGGGGATCTTGGAGGCCCCTTCCTATTACGCCATCCCCACCTGCTGATCTGGGGTCTGTGTGATTATAAACACATGCTTAAACCAGGGAAATGGTGAACACCAACACACAACGAGGTGCTCCCTGGCCTTCTGTATTTTGTCATCACCTTGGTAAAATGATTTTTCCTGTTCAGGGTAGTGCTAAATAGTCAAGACTTCAGTTAACTAGAACTCAGCTAGGCCAAAGGCCCTAGCTGAAAGAAAAAATCCAAATAACCTGATGTAACGTTCAAAGGCAAGGCAAGGACCCAATGTGACAGCTGGTTGCTGTGGTACTTCCTTTCTTGGCAGGTGGCCGAGATGCTCCCAGACCTTTTAACATTTAACAAAACAGAGTTGTGGGATGGTGGGCAAAAAGAGCATGAGTCTAGGAAAAGCCTTTTGTTCTCAACAGCGATTTGGCTTCAAACTGGAACTGGCATAGGGAGGCCCATCCCCTAGTTGGGGCACAGAACGAGCTTAATAAAAATTTCATAAATGAATGCAAGAAGCCAAGGAATGGTATCTACCTCCAAATCTGTCCAGGGCTATGCCCAAGGCTCTCATTTGATGTCAAATGCAAGGTTCAAATGGGTAGGATTATTGAGAAAGAGAAAAGACAGCCATGTCATGGAAAGCAGGGGGGTGCCCTTGGGGCTGTAAGGGCCTTCTCTCTTCTCCATGAGCTCAGCCTGTGGGGTGTCACTCAGGAGCTTTAATTAAAGGGGAAAGGCAGTGTGGTGTTGAGAAAGAGGAAGCACAGAGGTCATGGAAAGAGTTGGGGAGTCTCAAAGCTCTGGCCCTGCTGGGCTCTTTTCTCTTTATCTTCTCTTACTTGGTGATTTCACCAGCTCTCTTCAGTTCGAACACTCTCTCTAGGCAAATGACATAGACAGACATACAAAGAGATACACAGAGATAGATGCATGATGGAGATGACAGATCTATGCATACACACAGATGTATAAGTATGTATAGATACAGATATATGTACTAGTGCATACACACATTTACGCTTAGGATATGTGTATGTATACAGCTTACAACACAGACATTTCCCAAGTGTGTGTGCACACTTTATGTACATATGCATATATGTATGTACACACCTAGATACCTGTCTATATGCATCTACATCTAGATCACTTCTATCATCTCCATCAATCATGTCTGTCTGTCTGTCTGTCTGTCTATCCATGCATCCATCCCTCCACCTGAAGCCTGTCAGTGCTCTGAGCCAGTTAAGCCTCAAGGATGGTTTCAATAACTTTTAAGGAAAAACTAGAAGAGTCTATATTTTCCTACACCACACACACCTCTCTTTAAGCACCAGTGGCTCCCTATTACTTCTGCGATCAGATACAAGACCTTGCACTTGTTCTGGAAAGCTCTTCACAAGCCAGGCCCTTCCTGTCTTGCTAGTCTTCTTACATACCCTTCTGCTCGGTGCACTCTACCATCCAGCCACTCACTAACCTACTTGGTGCGCCTTGCAGAACAGCCTGTCTATGCACCTTTGCATTGGCTGTTCCCGCGCCCGGAATGCCCTCCCTCTTTTCCTCTGCCTCTAAGACTCCCCAATCCCTTCGAGATTCAGCTCAATTGCCACCACCTGAGGGAAACTTTCCCTGGTCCCACCAAAGGCTAGTGAGTTCTTATTCTGTAGGTATCTTGTACAAACCTAGTTATGTACATGTTTTCTTCCCCAGAGGCAGCTAGGTGACACAGCGGACAGACTGCTGGGCCTGGAGTCAGAAAGACCTGGGTTCAAATGTAGCCTCAAATGCTTCCTAGCTGTGTGATCCAGGGTAAGTCACTTCACTGCTATCTGCCCCAGTTTCCTCAGCTGTAAAATGGGGAAAATAATAGTGCCTCTTTTCTAGGGCTGTAAGGAACAAAGGAAATATTTTTAAAGTACTTAGTCCAGTTCCTGGAACATAGTAGGCTAGACTTCCTTCTTTCCTTCCTTCCCCCCTCCTTCCCTTCCCTCCTTCCTCCCTACCTCCCTTCCTTCCTTCCTTCTTCCTTCCCTTCTTCATTCCTTCCTTCTTCCCTTCTTTCTTCCTTCCTTCCTCCCTCCCTCCTTCCCTTCTTCATTCCTTCCTTCTTCCCTTCTTCCTTCCTTCCTTCCTCCCTCCCTCCCATTAGAATGGAAGCTCTTTGAGGGTAGAAATTGTGTTCACTTTTCCTTTGTATTCCCAGCCTTCAGTATCATAGCTGGTGCACAGTAAGCTGTTCACAAATGTTTGTGGGTTGATTTCCTGAGTGGTGAGTTTGAAATCAAAAAGTATGATGGTGAGTGCCACTCCTGTGAGCTTTTTCCTATGGAATTATATGTAAGTGCCTTCACTTAGGCCTCATCTATGACATGAGAGGGTTGGAGCTGTGATCCTGAAGGGCCCTCCTTGCTCTACCACTGAAATTTTCTATAAAACATGAGGATTCTGACATGGGGCCTAACCTATTTAACAGACCATGCCAACACACAAAGTTTAAAGTTTACTAGGTGAAACATGAATTACCGTATGGGCAAATTAAAACCTATCTTTTCCCTCTCTCTAGTCTTGAGCCTCAGATGCAAAGTTTGCCACACTAAATCCCTGACGCCCACACTGCACAAGGCCTCCTGAGGTCATACAGTCTTTGGAACCAAAGGAAGACACCTCGGAAGTCATCTCACGTAGGAACTCTGAAAACAATTGACCAAAGAGCCATCCTGCTTTTGCTTGAAGCCTTCTGGGGATGGAAGACTCATTGTTCAGACCTTAGCAGCCATCATTTGGGGCCATCCTGGGAAAAGGATCCACAGTACAAGACTCTCTCACTTTTCCTTGAAGACGCTGAGCAGAGGGAGGGAGGGGAGGAGCCGCTATTTCCTCTTTTTAAAAATTTTTTTCTATCTTTTTTATTTTTTTTATTTACAAGTTACGAGTGAAACAGGAAAAACAGCAGAAGGATATCTGACCATTTACTTTACCCAAAATGCAGAGACCATCCATCTTTCCAAGTAGGGTCCATGATTTACCTTTCTCATTACTTCAGTACCTCTCTCTCTCTCTCTCTCTCTCTCTCTCTCTCTCTCTCTCTCTCTCTCTTTCTCTCTTTCTTTTTTTTTAATATAAATTTATTTTTAGTTTTCAACATTTACTTCCACAAGATTTTGAGTTTCAAATTTTCACCCCATCTCGCCCCTCCCTCCACCCCAAGACAGCATGCATTCTGAATACCCCTTCCCCTAGTCTGCCCTCTCTTCTGTCTTTCCCCTCCTTCTTTTATCCCTTTCCCCATTTTCCTGTAGGGCAGGATAGATTTCTGTACCCCATTTCCTGTATTTCTTATTTCCCAGTTGCATGTGAAAACATTTTTTTAAAACATGTGTTTTTAAAACTTTGGATTCCAAATTTTCTCCCTTCCTCCCTCCCCACCCACCCTCATTGAAAAGGCAAGCAACTCAATATAGGTTGTACATGTGCAGTTATGTAAAACACTTCCATAGTAGACATGGTGTGAAAAACTAACTCTATTTCCCTTAATCCTATCCTGCCCCCCAATTTATTCTACTCTTTCTTTTGACCCTGTCCCTCCTCAGAAGTATTTGCTTCTGATTACCCCCTTTCCCAATCTGCCCTCCTCTCTATCATCCCCCTGCTCTCTTGTCCCCTTCTCCCCTATTTTCCTGTAGGGTAAGACAGATTTCCATACCCAATTGAATGTGTATGTTATTCCCTTTAAGCCAAATCCTATGAGAATAAGATTCACTCATTCCCTCTCACCTTCCCCATTTCCCCTCCACTGTAAGAGACTTTTCTTTTCTGTTTTTTTTGTGAGATAATTTACCCCATTCTACCTCTCCCTTTCTTCTTCTCCTAGTATAATCCTCTCTCATCCCTTAATTTTATTCTCCAGATATGACCCCTTAATCTTCAACTCACCCTGTGCCTCTATCTATCTATCTATCTATCTATCTATCTATCTATCTATCTATCTATCTATCTACATACATATAATTTTCCCTCCAACTACCCTAATACTGACAAAGGTCTCATGAGTTATAAATATCATCTTTCCATGCAGGAATATAAACAGTTCAACCTTAATAAGTCTCTTACCATTTCTCTTTCCTGTTTACCTTTTCACGTTCCACTTGAGTCTTGTATTTGAAAGTCAAATTTTCTATTCAGCTCTGGTCTTTTCATCAAGAATGCTTGAAAGTCCTCTATTTCACTGAATGACCATTTTTTCCCTTGAAGGATTATACTCAGTTTTGCTGGGTAGGTGATTCTTGGTTGTAATCCTATCTCCTTTGCCCTCCAGAATATTATATTCCATGCCCTGTGGTCCTTTAATGTAGAAGCTGCTAAATCTTGTGTTATCCTGATTGTGTTTCCACAATACTTGAATTGTTTCTTTCTGGCTGCTTGTAATATTTTCTCCTTGACCTGGTAACTCTGGAATTTGGCTACAATATTCCCAGGAGTTTTCCTTTGGGGTTCTCTTTCAGTGATTTCTATTTTGCCCTCTGGTTCTAAAATATCAAGGCTGTTTTCCTTGATAAATTCTTGAAAGATGATGTCTAGGCTCTTTTTTGGATCATGGCTTTCAGATAGTCCAATAATTTTTAAATTCTCTCTCCTGGATCTATTTTCCAGGTCAGTTGTTTTTCCAATGAGATATTTCACATTTTCTATTTTTTCATTCTTTTGGATTTGTTTTACAGTGTCTTGATTTCTCATAAAGTCACTAGCTTCCAATTGCTCTATTCTAATTTTTAAGGAAGTATTTTCTTCAGTAATCTTTTGGACTTCCTTTTCCATTTGGCCAATTTTTCTTTTTAGGGCATTCTTCTCCTCATTGGCTTTTTGGACCTCTTTTGCCATTTGGGTTAGGCTATTTTTTAAGGTGTTATTTTCTTCAGCATTTTTTTGGGTCTCCTTTAGCAAGCTGTTGACTTGTTTTTCATGATTTTCTTGCATCACTCTCATTTCTCTTCCCAGTTTTTCCTCTACTTCTCTTACTTGCTTCTCAAAATCCCTTTTGAGCTCTTCCAAGGCCTGGGACTGATTCATATTTTTCTTGGAGGCTTTGGATGTAGGAGCTTTGACTTTGTTGTCTTCTTCTGGTTGTATGTTTTGATCTTCTTTTTCACCAAAGTAAGATAATATAGTCTGACTCTTTTTGCGCTGCTTGCTCATGATCCTGGCCAATTACTTGAGTTTTAAACTCTTTGTTAAGGTAAGAGTCTGCTTCCAATGTGGAGAATGTACTGTCCCAAGCTTCAGGGGTTTGTACAGCTGTTTTCAGAGATACTTGTAGGGACCTGTAAATTTTCAGTTCTTGCAAGGTGGTATGATAAGGGATGAGGTGTTTACTCCTTTCCTGGCCTGTGCTCTGGTCTATTAGTGACCACAAGCACTCCTTTCTGTACTGAAACTGTGAGGAGGGTTTTCTCTTCACAGCCACTACAAGCTCCACTATGCCAGCGCTCCTCCTTGCCCCAGGACCGCTGCCCAGAACTGTGACCCAGATCTAAGCACGGGCAAAGCAAGGGATTCCTGCCTCAGCACCGGCAAAGAGATCCCTGCAGTCCCCCTCCGATCAGCCACTCGATTCCTCCTCAGCCTGTGGGCCAGAAGCTCAGGGCACAGCCACCACCCAGGGGCCTGCGCTCTGCACTCTGGAACTGGCTCTGAGACCCAGCTCCTCTCTCACTGCAGAAACAGACTTTTCCCACTGACCTAAGTTGTCTTTGGATTTCCTGGGTTGAGAGGTCTGGAAACTGCTACAGCTGCGATTCAGTCCTCTGAGGCCTGCTCCAGGTTCACTGCAGTCTGCGTGCCCACGCCACACTGTGCTCCTCTCCCAGCCCTGCGTGATCAATCATCCAGGTTGTCTCGGGCTGGAAATTTGCTTCACTCTGTATTTTTGTGGGTTCTGCTGCTTTAGAATTTGTTTAGAGCCATTTTCCATAGGTATTTGGAGGGGTTTGGGGGAGAGCTCAAGCAAGTCACTGCTTTCACTCCACCATCTTGGCTCTGCCTCCTCTCTCTCTCTCTCTCTCTCTCTCTCTCTCTCTCTCTCTCTCTCTCTCTCTCTCTCTCTCTCTTTCTTATCCCAAATTAGATCTGAGCTGCTATTTCTTAAAGCAACCCTTTCCACTTTGGGAGAGCTCCAATTCAGAGGTCCTTAACCTGGGGTCTGTGAACTTGGTTTCAAAAAGATTTTGATAGCACTATTTCCAAATAATAGGCTTTCTTTGTTTTCCTATCTATTTTATTTTATGCACATGGCTCTGAGAGTGGTCTAGAGGCTTTCCCAGGTGGCTGGGGAGGAGGGAGCACGACACAGAAGAGGTGAGTAGCCCCCGCTCTCGCTGGGAGGAGGCTGTTATTGCTGTTTTTCCTGACATCAAGTCTACACCTTCTCTTTGGAACATTCACACACTGCTCCTGGTGCTCCAGGCCAAACAAGTCCAGCCCCTCTTCCACATGGAAGATGCCCGGTACTGGCACACAGCCGTCCTGTTCTCCCTTCCTGCCCCAGGGGTTTCTCTTCTCCCCATTTCCCCATTTCCTTCCAATAATCCCCGTGTGGCCTTTCCTCAGGGACCTTCCCCATCCTGGCTGTCACCCTCTCTATGCTCTTCTGACTTATCAACGTCATTTCTAAAATATGGCCTCTAAGAGCTAAATTTAATCCTCCAGGTATTGTTTGACTTACATATATGGTGAGATGATCACCTCCTTACTCCTGGAGAAGTAGGCTTCTTCTCAAACAGACATACTGAATCAGTGTTTTCAGTTCTCATATCTCACTTCTGACTCATATTATGCTTGTAGTCTACTAAGATTCCCCAGATCTTATTTTTCCCTTTTTTTGCATTAAATTTTTATTTTTTAAAATTGACATAAATCTGCATTCTCTTGCTTCCACCTCCTTTTCCCACCCCGGTGAAAAAGGAAGAAAAATAAAACCTGTTACAAATGTGTCCAATCAAGCACAACAAATTCTTCCTTGGCCAAGTCCCCCTGCGGCTCAAGGCGCACCCCGAGTCCATCCCCCGGCGGCTCAGGGCGCACCCCGAGTCCGTCCCCTGCTACCAGCAGGTAAGCCCCCTGCTTCATCAAGAGTCTTCTAGAGTCATGGCTGGTCACTGTTTTGATCAGAGTTCTAAAGGCTTTCACGTTCGTGACAGTGTTGTCACTGGATAGGTAGCTCTCAGACTTGTGATCCCTTCACTCTGTGGTGACTTCTTTAGAACCACCCCCTTCAGCATTTCTCACGCACAATAATATTCTACCACATTTATACACTGTCACATTCCCAACTGAAGGGTGCCCCTCAGTTTCCAATTCTTTGCCACCATGAAAAGTACTACTATAAATCTTGTTGTACAAGTGAGTCCTTTCTCTCTCTCTTTGATCCCTCCAGGGTGCAGACGATCTAACATTGCTGTCGCTGAATCCAAAGGTTTGCACAGCTTTAACTTTTTTGAGCACCGCTGCAAAGGTCTTCCCAGCATGGCTGGGCCAGCTCACAGCTCTACCAACAGTGAGCTGATGTAGCCTCTTTTCCCACAGAGCCTCGAGAATCTGTCATCTTCCTTTTTTGTCAACTCTGCCAATCTGAAAAGCGGGAGGTACGACCTCAGGGCTGTTTTCATTGCATGTCTCTCATTACTAGCGATTTAGAACGTTTTTTTCCCCATATGGCCATTCCACCTGTATGTTTCATCAAAGACAAACTGCTCCACTCTCTTGGCTTTGGGAGTGTGAGTTTTTGAACCCAAGTACCAGACTCCACGTGTATCTGCACTGAATTTTATCTTCTTGTATTGAATCATTTCATGTCCTAGCTTCTCAAAATCTTCTTGGTTCCTGTCTCTATCCTCCAGGGTGTTAGCTCTGGCTCCCAACTTGGAGTCACACACACATGTGAAAAGAATGACATCCATGCGTTTAGTCAAGTCACCAATTAAAATGTTAAACAACGTCTGGCTGAGCAGAGATTTCTAGGGTACTTCCCCAGAAACCTCCTTCCAAGCTGAATGCTGTTGTTCAGTCATCTCAGTCACATTCGGCTCTCCATGACCCCATTTGGGGTTTTTTGGGGGGTTTTGGCAGAAATACTGAAGTGGTTAGCCATTTCCTTCTCTAGCTCATTTTATACATGAGGAAACTAAGGCAGACAGGGTGAAGTGACTTTCCCAGGGTCACACAGCTAGTAAGTGTCTGAGGCCGGATTTGAATTCAGGAAAACAAGTCTTCCTGACTCTAGGCCTGGTGCTCTGCACTATGGCACCACCTAGCTGTCCCTCTAAGCTACACAGATAACCAAAGATGGCACCTTGATGAACATTTCTAAAAATCTGAGCTGAAATCTTCCTCCCTGTAACTTTCACCCACTGTCCTTGTGTCGCTCTTTGGAGCCGAGCGGAGTAAGATCAATCCACACCTCATGGTGTTCTCAACCAGCCCCAAGGGCTTCCAAAGAAGTAATCTGGGATAGTGAGGCAGCAGGAAGCCTGAGGGCCCCGATCACAGGGCCTGCTCTCAGATACGATGGTCCCCCACTCTTCTGTCCTTCCCCCTTCACTAGACCACCTGTCTGTCCTGATGCTGCCTCCCAGGATCCTCCAGATCTGACCATCTATTGTGCTTCTATGCCTAACAGTCCCCTGCCACTGGTATCTGAACTACTTATGTGATTGAAGGCCTTCCCTCTGCCATTTCCATCTGCCTAAGGGGGTCACTGGACTCCCCAGGCTTTCAGTCTAAACAGAACGAGGGACAGCTGAGGAGTTCAATGGACAGAGCGCCGGACCTGGAGCCAGCACCAAATTGAATTCTGGCTTGAGACACTTACTAGTTGTATGACCCCGGACAAGTCACTTAGCTTTTGACTGCCTCAATTTCCTCAATACCTACCTCCCATTGTTGTGAAGATAAAATGAGATTCTATCTGTAAAGTGCTACCTAAATGATAATCATGATGATGATCATGATGTCTCCTCCAATTAGAGGATGAGCTTTCTGGTAGCAGGCAATGCCTCGCTCTTCTGTACAAACAGAAATATCCAGCACTTAATCTGCTCAACAGACAGTAAGAACTTACTAAATCTCTTTTCATTCACTTGCTCATTCTTTCCACATGACGGTACTTCAACTGTTTAAAACAAACAAAAAAAACCCGACCTAGTTTGGAGCCACTGGAGCTCATTTTCCTGTAATTTGAACATTTTGTGCATTTTAAGTGGCTGCTCCTTCCAGATGCATCAGAATTCCGCAGCAGCTGAGAGGAGCATCTATTTAAAAATGCATTTTGCCCAAGAGAAAGGAAATAGCTTCCTGAGAGCTGGGGTCACCTGAGTTGATGGGAATCTTCCTGGCTTTTATCTACTGAGACAAGGCCAGGGAGCTCAAGTACTCACACTAGGTGATGAAAGGCAGCCAACGCAGGAAGGGGCTGGACCTGGGATCCCCTGGGAGGAAACTCTCTCTGCCAGTGCAGGTCCAGGACCTTCTCTGGAGCACTGAGGAGGTAAGTGACTTGTCTAGGGTCACACAGCCAGGATGAGTCCGAGGCAGGAAAGGAAGCCAGGCATTACTCATCTTGAGGCCAGCTCTCTATCGCTAAGCCTCTCTCTGCCTCTCATCTAGTGTCATCAAAGAATTAATGAGTCTTAATGTTGGAGAGGCCACAAAACCAGGGACTATTGGAGCCGGCAGGGGTCAGTCTTAAAACAGAAAACTCCAGCTGGCAGGGAGCTTAGAACACAGAGTGCCAGAGTTGGAAGGGACCTGAAAACATAGCCTGTCCTAGCTCAGAGGGGCCTGATGACATGGTGCAGTCAGAAGGGACTTTAGGGATGGGGTAACTGAGGCATAGAAAGAAGAATGATTTCCCTGCCCAAGGCTGTGGAGGCAGCAGGGGCATTCCGAGTGCCCAGGCCACTGCCAATGCACCTTCCACCCAGAGCTGCTCCCCGACAAACACAGGCAGGTCTGATGAAGCCACCTGGTAGTGAGCCTACCAGGCTCACTAGTGAGGCTGGGGAGCAGGGTGCTCATGCTTCTTCTCGGGGCCCAGGTTTTGTCATTACCTGGGTCCTCTGCTTTTGACAGGATGGGTTCTGAGAATAAGCTGGAGAAATGCTGCAACTGTCTTTCAATCGGACGTGAAACTGCAGAGGCCCGTCTCAGGTGCAGACCTGGACTCCAAGGCCGTCACATTCCATTATTTCTGCTGGAGCAATTTACTCACATCTTGGAATGGAGATCATCAATTATTCAGAGCCCGAGCAAAAGAGCTGAAGATACAAACTGCTGCCATAAACTCCCAGTGCTGGAGTCATAAAGAAAGAACAAAGGAAGAGCCCAGAAGAAACCTCAAGGCTGGGCTTCCTGACCTGCTTCATCACTGACCGTGCCGAGAGCAGCCCTGCATGCCACCATCTCTGCCTGCTGAAAGCCGCTGGCCCTTGAGGCTGCTGGCAGGATGCCTTTCTTCAGGTCCTTTCCTAACTGTGCCTCATGCTACCATCTTCCCACTGGCAGTATTAACAGAACTACAGGATATGAACTGGGAATGAATGAATGAAAACCTTTTGGGAAGCACCTGCTGCTTATCTAGACCTTGCAAAGTGCTGGGATACAAATACAAGTAAGCAAGACAATCTCTGCCTTCAGGGAGCTGCCACTCTAATGGGGCCTGAGGAGCAGAGAACAGACATGACCCACCACTTGGATCACGAAAGGAGTAAGCAGAGAAGCCGAGATTCCACACTGAGTCACCTGACCCACATGCCACCCTACGCTTCCTGTCTGTACGCACATGTGCCATGTCCCTCCCAGACCCTGGGTCACCTGACCCCCATGCCACCCTGCGCTTCCTGTCTGTACGCACACGTGCCACGTCCCTCCCAGACCCTGGGTCACCTGACCCCCACACCACCCTATGCGTCCTGTCCATATGCACATGTGCCATGTCGCTCCCAGACCCTTTCTACCAAACGCTTTAGAAAGAACAAAGAAATCACTGGGGCTGAGGACTGCGCGTGATTAACTTTTCTACCTTCTTCAATGCTTTCCATAGTGGCAGGCACCTCCTATGTTTTTGTAGAACCCGGACTCTGTTAGCACAGGTAGGCCAGGAGAAACATCGCTGCTCTCTGACCTTCTGCCTGCACTCAGCCATCCGTGGCCAGCCTGATCTCTGGGGCCACAGGCCAAGGCATTTAGTACTGCAGGAGAAGTTGGAGATGGCCTCGTCTGACCCCTTCATGTTCCACTGGAGGAAGGTGGGGCCTAGACAAGTCAAGCAACGTGTCCATAGAGGCACAAAGGTGGTAAAGAGCAGAGTCTGCAGATTTTTTCCATTTAAGAAAATCATGGACATCTGAATAAATTAAAATAATCTAAGCAGAAATTTCAAACCAAATGATCATCACAGCCTTCCCAAGGTCACTTTAAATGTGAGAGAAAGTCCTGAGAACAGAGTCCTGATAGGAGGTAGGGAGAATGTTTACTGCTGGGCTTGAGATAGTTTCTGGGCACCCAGCTAAAAACATTCCATATGCGTAAAAAGCCACAGAGCACATGGGTCTATTCCTCTCAAATTCTTTAGAAATAGAAAAACTGGGAGAAAGAAATGACAGGTCAGAGAGAAGCACACATAGCAACAAGCCCATTCTGCCAGTATTTATCTCCCTGGAGTACTAGATCATTCTAGGTCACCATCAGAGAGAATGCCGCCCTCCCTCCATGAAGAGTAGGAGCACGCAGGCTCCCCAAGGCAAGACTGCCAGCTGCTCCCAAAGGCCACCTCCTACTTTTCCCAGTGCACAGAAGCAAGAACGTGGGAGGTGAAGAGGCCACAAGGCAGGATGGCCAACAGGCCTGGGATTTAAAGCAGCTGAGTAAGTACTTTGTGAAAGCATCTCACTTCTGCATTTATAATGAGTACATTCTGTAGGAAACAACACAGTTTCCAAGATGGCACAGATGGAATAAAGAGTGCAAAGAGGAATCACAAAAAGGCCAAGGAAAAATAAAAACCATATAAGGGAAGAAAGAGCTTAGCTCCCTAGCCCCGGGCAGGAAGAGGAGAGCTGGCTCTTTACCCTGAGAATTCCACTGAAGGAAGAGATACTTTGGTTAGGGAGGCAAACAAGGTAGAAGGCAAAGAGTCTGTCACATGACCCGGGTCTGAGTGTGGACACGGGCAAGCCACTCTCCCCAATGAACATACTGACATGCTCTTCCCCACGGGGAGGAGGGGAGATCTCACACAGGAAAAAGTGTGGGTGTGAATGTAAATCATTTTTAATATGAATTTCCTGAAGCCTTGAAATTGTTACCTAGAGAGAACAGGAGAGGGAGAGAAAACGTGGGATGGGGTTGCCGAGTCTCTGGCAAAGCATATGGGTGGAGGTGGGTGGGGCAATGGGAGCAGGACAGACCCAGGCTCACATCCAGTCTCGGCGAAATACTCATGGGCAGCGTGACTCTGGCTAAGTCGTCGCCTCTCTGACCCTCAGTCTTCCCTTTGTGAGCCTGGAATAAGGATGCCTTAGATCTTACAGCATTGTTAGCAAGATCAAACGAGGCAGGCAAAACCCAAATCAGTGCCGATCAGCCCTCAATCAGGGCTTTCAGCCAATTGATGGCTGCGGTCTTCTCCCCGACTAGACTCTTGGCAAACTCTGGCTGTGGGACATGGTGACAGCCACAGGCTTAGAGACCTTTCAGGACAGCTCCACAGTGCTCCAGTGAATGCTGGTGGAGTCTGCAGAAAGCCCATGTCTGGGGGCCCGCCTTACCGAGGTCTAGACTTGCCTTCTGAACAACTAGCCATGTGGTTGTCCCCCTCCCCCTCCAAGCAAGCACGGCTAGTTGGACCAAACCACACATGCAGCTCACCCCAACAAGCAGGGACAGAAGTGAGGTCCCTGTACAGGAAGGCCCACACCACAGCTGTATGTCTCACCTCAATTATTTGAGCCATCTTACTATGCCAGACCCTATCTACGACATTCAAGGCATCACCCTATATAGCAGAGAGACCACCGGACTTGGAGTCAATATCCCAGCCCTCGATCAGCCTGATCTGAAATATGAGGAGAATAATCTTCCTCCTGAGAGCCTGGAGGGATTGTTGAGAGGATGCAAAGATCAAAGTGTCATATTCTATGCCATTTAATTATTAGTGCTTTACAAAGTACTTTCATGTACATTATCTCAGCTTGCCTGGACCACTGGATCCATAGAATCCTGAGGGCATCGTTGGAAGGCCCTCTGCAGAGGTTTTGGAGGGCCACGGCCAGGGCATGTAGGAGGAAAGAGCGTGCATTGGCTGTGATCTCATCTCTGGAGAAAACATTCTCTGTCCCATCCCACCATGACCCACAGCCAGAGCAATGTAGAAACGTCAGCCGTTGGGTAATGGCGCTGAGGCCTAGGCTGGAGGCCTACTTACAGAGAAAGCTGCCTTTTACAATGGTTCTTAGAAGGTTCAGATGACTTAGAGCTGGAAGAAATCTTGTCCAGTGCAATCCTTCATTTTACAGATGAGGAAAGTGAGGCCCAGAGAGGATAAATGACTTGCCTAAGGTCACGCAAAGAGCAGCAAGTAGCACACCTAGGGTATGAACCCAAGACAGTCTGACTCCAAATCCAGTTCTCTCTCCCTGTTCCACCCTAAAACTACCTGGGGGGAGTCCAAGAATAACTTCCTCATACCAAGTACCACTCTGTAGAAAACTGTGTCCTGCAGAGACTCCTGTCCAGCTCTTCCAACACCTTGTAAACTGGCAAACCCATAAGCACTTGGAAAATTCTGGTGCAATGAAGTTCCCTTGAAGATTCTGTAAATATCTTAATAGTCTGGAACACTTTTCATGGTTTTTTCATTTGCAAAGCTAAAAGACACTCTTCTGCCAGATGCAATCCAGCAGAAAGTCCTTTCAATGGGAAAGGCAGCAACGAGTTTATTCGAAGGCAAGAGAAGTGATATAAACCAACAACGTGCACTCTTCCCCACCCCCGCCCCTCTGCCTTCTTTGCCGAGCCTCCAAGTGAGCCAGTGAAATGGGTAAGAACTTTCAAATGATCATTATGCCATGTAGTTAAAGAGGTACTTGTATTTGCAGCTGTCTGTTCTCTTTTTTTGAATTAGAGAGGACTTCAGAGGACATGCACTCTAGTTTCCTAGCTAACATGTTCCTGACCCATTTGCACTGCTAACGTAATGGGGACTGGCCAATGGAGGCCAGGTCCCTCAAGCAGGAGTACTCTGTTCTGCCTGGTGCCAACCCACAAGGATGCTCAGTGAACCTGCTTCTGGAAGTGTGTGATGACATGGGGAGGCACGTATTGGTAGACTGCACGAGGTCCAAGGATGGGCTCTCCACTGGCAAGGCCCCAGCTCATGACAGAAATCACGGAATGCACAAACTACAGACCCGAAGAGCAGCAATACCAAGGCCTTACAAACTGGCAGCAGGAGCACTAATTCATGGATGAGCTACGGTAGCAATAAAAATAGTAAGCAAATGGTGGATTTTAGAGGTTGCGGGGAAAGGTCTTAGAACTTTGGAGATGCTTTAGCAAGATAAGTAGAAGTGTGAGGAATTAAAGACACTAAACAGAATGCCTCCAAACAGGACATAAAATGGTATCCGATATGAACAGAGAGAAGGGTGACCCAGAGAGCCCACCACCAGGGAAATACCCTGGAGAGGTCAGAGAACTCCACGAAAGGTGCCTTACAAATTTATACTGGTATTTCTGTGGCAGCAAGGAACTGGTAACCAAGCAGACATCCATCGACTGGCAAGTGGCCAAACGTCCAGAGGTTCCTGGACGGGATGGCTTATTACTGAGCCATGAGGAACAAAAGTATGAAGAGTTAGGAGCATGGGAAGACTTGTGTGGAGTGACGCAAACACCTAAGTACAACCAGGAGCACGTACATGTACGTAACGGTCACAATCATGTAAATTCAAAGAACAAAAAAGTGAAAACAGAGTGCCACGTAATTAGAATGAGCAAGCCTGGCCTTGGACAAGAGCTGGGCCAATACACCTCCCTCCCTGGCCTCTGCAGATGGGAGGGGCTCTGGGTGCCAGGCACTGCAAACACACACAGCAGCTTCACTGAGATGCTGGCGGGGGTGGTTCAAATGTAGAGGCTCCCTGTCTATAAGGCTAGATCTCCTAATGAGGCCATGGACTCTGAACAGACCCTCTGCTTGGTCAGGGCTGACTGTCTGGATTTCTGGTTACACTCCACATCTCCGGGAAGGGCTTGAGAACTTTTAGCCCATTACCTTCTGCTTACTGAGTCATCAAGCATATTATGACTTCCCCCAGAGCACTCCAGCAGCTGGGCCAGTTAGATGCCGTCTTTGTCTCATTCTGCAGTAGATAATGGATTTAGTGGAAACTTCCATTTCAATCAGTGAAACACAAGCAGTGAATTTCTGTTGTTTCAGCTCTGTGGCCAACTCAACATTCTGGCCCAGGACCATGAATCCACTTATATTGTTCAGTCACTCAACAAACATGAAACTGCCCACCATGCGTAATATATTGTAGTGCTAGATACTGAGGGAAATGAGGCTAAATGCTAAATAGTCCTTGATGTCACTGACTTTAGAGCTTAGTTGAGGGAAATAAGACACTTATACAGATGAACACAATGCAAATTGGATTAGGATTAAGTACACCAGGGGAGTATAAAATGTGATGAGATCAGCTGAGGGTGAACTGACTTCAAATAGGAGGATCAGGGAAGGCTTCATAAAGGAGGTCATATCGAAAGTGGGGTTTAAAGGGCGCTTTCCAAACAGGCAATAGTGGAAGCAAAGATGGGGAGCAGGAGGTATGAGGTGCTCGTGTGACGCATTGGGGGATGGTCCTTTGTACTGCTGTTTTATTGCAGCAGAAGGTGTATTATGAAGGGGAGTAGCGTTGGATGAGGTCAGAAAAGTTGGCTGCTGTTGGACTGGAGAAGGTTTGCAAAGAGAAGCAGCTTGGTGGAATTAAGCAAAGGAATACAATGAATACAATACTCAGTTTTTGAGCAGCAGAGGGATGGAATCACAGCTGTTAACCGGAAGGCCAAGCCCTGGGTCTGTTTTCCGTGGGAGCTCCAATCCTCCATCCCGCAGCACTTTCTGGGGTCCTCGCCCTTCTCTGGCCTCACTTTCCTCTACTCCCAACCTTGATGCTTCACTGAACCAGCTCAAGCTGACATCATCCTCCACTCGTGACTCGCTGTCTCTCTCGTCCTGCCACTCACTCCTCATCAAAGCCTGGATGACTCCCACCATCTGTCTCCTCTGTTTTTATTCAAATATTGCTGGAGAGAGAGGGAGAAACTCTTTCCAACTCGCTGACTGGGACCCCTACAAATGTACAGTATGTTATCTACTTTCAATCCTTTCATACCCCCCAACTGATTCTCCAGCCTATTTGATCCCGTGTCTCTTCCAAACCTTCCCTTCTCTCCTACAGTCTCCTCTAGCACCCCTTTGCCCACTCTCACAACTGGAAACCTTGTCTCATAGTTTGCTGAGAAATTGTACAACAGTGAAGAGAACCAGCTCCGGAGACAAAGGACCCAGTTCAAACCCCACCCTGGATGCTAACCACTGCATGACCACCACGCCTCCATGGCCTCAGCTTCCTCATCTGTAAAATGAAGTTGGGAAGTTAGCCAGATGGCTTCTGAGGTCCCTTCTGGCTCGATGAGTCTATGAACCAAAACTAGACCATTCATCACACACTCCGCCCCTGCTTTCCCATAATCTGCCATTGCTCCTTTAATCTCTGATGAAGAGCTGCTCCTATTCCTAGCCAGGGCTAACTCCTCTCTGTGTGTTCCTGATCCCATTCCAGCCTGCTTCTCCAGCAGCCTGCTCCCCACCCCCACATACCAATCTCCCGATCTCCTCTTACTCAGTGGTTATCTTCATGCTGCCTATAAATAGGCCCAAGCTTCCCCTATCCTCAAAAAAACCAAACAAACCACTAGATCATCTCACACCCTAAGCTGTTATCCTACATCTCTCTTCCACTTCTCTTGTTACCCTAACTCCTCCTCTTCCTCAGTTGGGTGGTGCAGTGGATAAAGCACTGGGTCTGAAGTCAGGAAGAGGAGAGTTCAAAACTTAAATACTTCCTAGCTGTGTCCCACTGAGCAAGACACTTCACCTCTGTCTGCCTTAGTTTCCTCAACTATAAAATGTGGACCATAATAGTACCTTGTTGTGAGGATCAAATGTGATAATATTGCTAAAGCAGACACCACAGTGCCTGGCACATAGTAGGTGCTCAATAAATGCTTATTCCCTTCCCTTCTAAAATATTTTTCTCTTTTTTGTAATTATCAAGCATTTTTCCTCTCTCTCACCTCCCAATACCCACTGAAAAGAAGGAAATATGGAACTCTCGTATTATACATGCATAGTCAAGAAAAACAGATTCCTATTGATCATCACATCCAAAAAATGTGTTTCTCATTGTGCATATTAGTACATCATCTCTCTGTCATGAGATAGGCTGTATTTTTCTTTATAACTCTTCTGGAAACATGGTTAGTTATTTTGTTGATCGGAGCTTTTACGTCTTTCAGAACTGTTCTATTTTACAACACTGATTTCATAGTAAAAATTGCTCTCATTGTTCTGTTTACTTTACTGCGTCATGCATCAGTCCATATGAGTCTTCCCAGGCTCTTGGAAATTGTCTTTCTTAATTTCCTACATCAAAATAGCATTCCATTAAATCCATATACCATAATCTGTTTATCCATTCCACAAATGATAGTCACTACCTTAGTTTCCATTTGTCACCAAAAGAGATACTGTACCTTTTCCTCCTTCTTCGATCACTTTAGGGTATTGACCTTTGACCTTTGATAGGTCAAAGAAGAGGCACAATTTACTAGCATTTTGGGCATAATTGCAGATTGCTTTCCAGAATGGCTACACCAATGCATAGCTCCACTGATGTGACATCAATGTGCCTGCTCTCCTGCAGCTCTGCTAACGCTGGCTGTATTTTGGTGTGCTCTCATGTCTTGAACCTTTGCAATATGGCTTTGGACTGCATCCATTAACTAAAACTGTTCTCTCCAAAGGTATCAATGATTTCTTGCTTTTCTCAATCTTTATCTACTCTGAGCTCTCTCTCTGTGCAGGATGTGGCACTGCTGACTCCTTCTAAATGGATTCTGCTTTCTCCTAGTTCTCCTTCTACCTAAATGGCTGCTTCTTCTCAGTCTTCTTTCTTGGATCCTCATACACCTCGTACTCTTTCACTGCTCTGGTCCTGTCCTATCTTTCCCTGTCCTGTCATCTTTTCTTCTATCTTTATGATCTCGTCAGCTCTAATAGGTTCATTATAATCTTCATGCTAATAAACCCTGAATCCATACAAACTTGCATTGCCAATGTCCTTTTGGACATTTTGAATAGATATCTCTGAACCATATGAAACTCAACACGTACAAAACAGAACTCATCATCCTTCCTTATCAAAACTAACCCACAGGGGCAGCTAGATGGCACAGTGGATAGAGCACCGGCCCTGGAGTCAGGAGGACTTGAGTTCAAATCTGGCCTCAGACACATAACACTCACTAGCTGTGTGACTCTGGACAAGTCACTTAACCCCAACTGCCTCACCAAAACAAACAAACAAACAAACAAACACAAAAACAAACCCTTATCCAACATCTGAATGTCCCTACTTATACCAAGGGTACCATCATCCTTACAGTATTCCAGGTTTGTAACCTCAGCATAATCCTCTCTTCCGTACTGCATCTTTGGTACATAATAAGCAGGCGTAGCCTATGATAAACCTAGCCCACCTCTGCAGGTTCCACCCTCCTCTCCTTCACATACACGAGTCCCAGCCACTCCATCTCCCGTCTCCACGCCTTCACACCAGCTGTCCCCCTTGCCTGGAATGCCCTCCTTCCTCACTTCAGCCTCTCAGAGTCCCTTGAGGTTTCCTTCAAGGCTCAGCTCAAATGCCAGTTTCTATGGAAAGCCTTTCCTGCCTAATTCCCAACCTCCGCTTCTCATGTCTCGCCCTGGATATTATCTAGTGACTTTCTGTGCGCATTTTATATGTGCCCCTATAGACACACATGCCCCCTGCTCACCACGAGATTTTGTTTCCCAAGAGCAGAGACTGTTCCCCTTTTGTCTTTGCATCTGCAGCACCCGGCACCGTACTTGGCATGCAGCAGGCATTCAATAAATGCTTATTAAATGGTCTGAGAGCAGTGTGATTGATGAACTAAGAATTATGGAGAGACATGGGACAGTGCAATGAAATGGATTCAGAGATAGGTTAGCTGGGACCTGTTTTGTAGATCTTAGTAACTTGATGAACTTGGAAGGAGGTATCCAAAGGAAGGCTCTAGAATCTGTCCATGGTGCTGAGCTGTCAGGTGTGTGTGTGTGTGTGTGTGTGTGTGTGTGTGTCCACACGCATGCACACATAGAGATGTATACATACATATACACACATATGTGTATATGTGTATGTGTGTATATATGTGTATACACACACACACACACACACACACACACACACACACACTTGGGATAAAGGCATAGATGACATCATTATCAAATTTACAGAGGACCCCAAACAGGAAGGGAAAGGTAACACATTGAGTCCAAAGAGTCAGGTTCCAAATGGATCTTCATTCCTAGGTAAGGACATTTGGTTAAATCAAATAAGAAAATATTGGATAGAGATCAATGCAAGGTCTTAGACTTGGGCTGAAAAACTCATTTTACAAATTCAGGATGGGCAAGGCAGGGTGAGGGGGCAGCTTATCTAAAGAATGATGAACTCTAGAGAATTCCAAGCTCAATGTGAGTCCAAAAATGTGCCACAGCCGTGCAGGAAGCTGATGCAATCCTGGGCTGCATTAATTGAGGCACCACTTCTAGCAATCAGGCAAGGGAGGTACATTTCCACTGTATTTTTCCACGGTCAGATCCCATTTGGAATTTGGGGCACCGTATTTTAGAAGTGACACTGGTAAACTGGAGAGGACCTAGAGAAGTATAACCTAGACGGTAAAGAGTCTTGAGTTCATGCCATGTGAGTATTTCTTAAATCTGTTTTAAAATTTTAAATAAAGATTTTAAAAATTATGAACTTGACATACATCAACAAACAATGATTTCCAAATACAAAGGGCACAAAAAGAGGATCGCACATGAAACTGTAAGTCTACTAAATACGCCTTGTTTGTTTCAGAAAGAATACATCAATTTTAATATGGCAGCAGTAACACCTTCTTATCTGTGTCCCTTCCTCATCTTCTTTCTGTTCTCTTAGGTGTTATTTTTATGTGTTTCACTGACATTTTCTTTCTTTCCTTCTTTTTTCCCTCCTTCCTTCCTTTTTTCCCCTGTAGTACTGTTACTATGCCTTTACGACATTCTTCTTTCCCCCAATCGAAACCCTCTCTTGTAACAAAGAAGTATAATTGAGCAATACATATTTGTGATGCATTAGTTGGGTCTAAAAATGTCCATCTCATTCTCCATCCATAGTCCATCACTTCTCTAACGAAGTGGTGGGAAGTATGTTCAATCATTAGTCATCTGGTGTTCTGACTGGTCACTGAATTGATCGGAGAGTTCTTAGATCTTTCAGTGTTGCTATTTAGGCTGTGCATTGGCCTAGCAGCGTCACCCCCAGCTTTATGGTCTCCCCATGGAATCAGCTTCTCTGTTTGTCCCAGCTCAGGGTTTTCACAGGACCAAAGCACAAAGAGTGGTGGGATATGGGGGGGTGTGCTATAATTGGATTTTTGTGCCTTTATAATAGCTAGAATTTCCACAGCCCATTAAGGTTTGCAAAGCCACTTTACAAATCAATCAGATGATGAACATTGATCAGGCACCTGCTATGTGCCAGGCACTGTGCGAAGCACTAGGGATACAAAAGAGGAAAAAGACAGTCCCTGCCCTCAAGCAGCTTATAATCTAATGGGGGAAACAACATGCAAACAAATCTGCACAAAGCAAGCGAAATGCAGAATGAATAAGAAATTATTAATGGAGGGATGGCACTAGAATGAAGAGGGGTTGGAAAGGGCTTCTTTGAAGAGATTTTAATTGGGACTTAAAGGAAGCCAGGGAGGTCAGTAGGTAGAGTGGAGGAGAGACAGCATTCTAGCCACAGGGATCAGCAGAGAAAATGCCCAGAGCCCAGAGATGGAGTACCTTGTTCAGGGAGCAGCCAGGAGGTCAATGTCACTGGATAGAAAAGTACACGGCGGTGGGGAATAAGGTGAAAGAAGACTGTAAAGCTTTTAGGAAGCTAAAAGGAAAACTTACTATTTGATTCTGGAGGTGATAGGGAGCCAGTGGAGTTTACTGAGAAGGGCAGTGACCAGCACTTTAGGAAAATCCCTTCGGTGGCTGAATAGAGGACAGATGAGTGGGGAGAGACTTGAGGCAGGCAGACCCTGCAGCAGCTGCTGCCATAGTTCAGGGGCGAGGTGATGGGGGCTGCACAATAGGTTGGCAATGTCAGAGGAGAGGAGGAAGCATATCTGATAGATGTTGTAAACGTAAAATCAACAGGCAATAGCTTAGATGTAGGGAGTGAGAGAAAGTGAAGAATCCCAGGTGACGCCTAAGGTGCAAGACAGAGGCACTGAGAGATGGAAGTGGGTCTCTACAGCAGGAGGGAAGGCAGGGGCCTAGGGAGGGTTTGGGGAGAGATACGGAGCTCCATTTTGAACATCGAGTTTAAGATGTCTACTGGACATCCGTCTAGGGATATCTGAAAGATAGCTGGGGATGTAAGACCAGAGGTGAGCGGAGTGGTTAGGACAAGCAGGTAGATTTGAGAATCAACAGCACAGAGATGGAAATTTAATCTGTGGGAGCTGATGAGATCACCCAGTGAAATAGGATAGAGAGAAGAGAAGAGGGCCCAGGACAGAACCCTGAGGGACACGTCGAACTGGATAAAGATCTAACAAAGGAGACAGAGGAGGAGTGGTCAGAGAAGTAGGAGAATAGGGTGGGCAGAGAGACAGAGTGAGATGGAGACAGAGAAGGGGCAAAGAGTACTGAGGAGGAGACAGTGATCAGCCGTGTCCAAGGCTGCAGAGAGGTCAAGGGGAATGAGGATGGAGAAAAGGCCACTGGGTTTGGCAACTAAGACCTCACTGGTAACTTTGTAGAGGGCAGTTTGGTGGAATGATGAGGAGTGGAGACGCCTATTGTAGATGGTCTTTTAAAAAGTTTAGCTACCAAGGGCAGATGAGATATAGGATGATAATTAGCCAGGATGGTAGGATGGTGTGAGAGTTTTTCAGGATGGGGAAAACATGAGCATGTTTGTAGGCAGTAGGGAAAGAGCTAGGACCAAGGGAAAGAATGAAAATAAGTGAAAGAGTAAGGACAACAAAGTCTGTTGGAGGAGACGGGATGGAATGGGATTGCTTGAACAGGTAGAGGGGTTAGCCTTGGTAAGTGGCAAGGCCACTTCATCAGGTGAGACAGGGGTGAAGGAGGAGAATGGGGCAGAAGGCACCTGAAGGATAGGAGATGAAGAAGAGGGGAAGAGAGGGAGTTCATGGAAAATGCTGTTAACTTTTTTTCTATAAAATACGAGGCAAGGATCTCAGCTTGAGCGGTTGGGGAGGGGAATCATAAGAGGTTTGAGGAAGGATGAGAAGGTATGGAAGAGCCACTGTGGAGAGCGGGACAGTAAGTTGGCAAGGGGGGCAGGGAAGCATTGCCGAGCAGCAATGAGGGCCTGGTTGGGGTTATGTAATGTAAATCTGCGGTGGGTCCAGTTAAAACACTGTATGAACTCGAACTGTTTTGATCCTCACCCTGGAAAGTAGGTGCTATTTGTTATTCTCCTCATTTTACAGATGAAGAAACTGAGGCAGAAGTTAAGTGGCCCCAAGTTTCACAGCTGGTCGACAGTTGAGGAAGTAGCTGTGGCTACAGTAGACATTGGGTGCAGTATAAAATAAGCAGTTTGGGTCCTGCCACTAATGCTGTGTGACCTTGAGCAAGTCATGTCTTGCTCCTTCCTGGGACTTCCATTTGTTCATCTGTAAAATGCAGGGGCTGGTTAGGCGGAACAATCTTCTGCCATCCTGGCCCTCAGAGTGCTACAGCATCAGAGGTTTCTGCAGCCAGCGGCTCTGAGCCTAGAGTGGCGCCAAGCACACAAGCTCCTTTTCATATACTCTTTGGAACCTGCTATTTGAATACTAAGAACACAGGAGATAACACCATTTTCCTCAGGCTAGAAGTTAAACACAGAGAGAAAATATACAATTAAGGTTCATGTGTTAGATGGAACAACGAGATGTGCCTGACTTTTTGCTCCTGGAGTCATAAATATTAGGGTTCTTCGAACTCACACAAAGCCCTTCTTCTGAGTCAGGCTTTGTGAGTGGCTTGGCAAAAGCCCAAAAAAAGTTAACCTATCATTTGGTTAGTCTGCCTATGTCCCAGGCTCGTGTCACTGAGGGTCAAAGAACCATGTGAAGGAATCAGCTCAATTCAGTACCCTTACTCAAAGTAATAATTAAAACCAAAAAGTTGCCATAAAATCTGATCACTGTCTGCTGGGTTAACTACCAATTTCTCAGGTCTGAGCTCATTTTAAAGACTCTTGGAACCACATTCCATCTTGGATTTACATCATTTTTCTCTGAAGAGTCAAGGTGCTTTATCAAATTCATTAAAACCAGCTGCCATCCCCCTGACCCCCAAACAACCTTCTTGTGAACTGGCAGCAGGGATAGCAGCAGGTATGAGGTACACGGGAAGAAGGCAGGCAGATGGCAACAGACAAGGGTGAAGAAATGGGAGACAGAGAGAGAATGAGAGAGAGTGTGTGTGCATGAGAGAGAGAGAGAGAGAGAGAGAGAGAGGAGAGAGAGAGAGAGAGAGAGCAAGAGTGAGTGTATGTGTGAGTGTGTGTGTGTGTGTGTGTGTGTGTGTGTGTGTGTGTGAGAGAGAGAGAGAGAGAGAGAGAGAGAGAGAGAGAGAGAGAGAGAGAGAGTGAGCTAGCTATGACCCAAGAGTAAACAGTGATTTAGTGTTAGTTTCTGGGTGTTAATCATCGGCTTTTCCCCACTCTGCTTGATTTGCCTCATGATTTCAACCATGTCCCCAAATGCTCTTTGGCCACTTGAGGCTTTTGCCGCCCTAACAGTAATGGCAGCTTGGAACGTCTCTTGGCGAAAGAGAATTGGGCTACACAATTGTCTTGAGTCAGGAGCCCTGGTTCTGGCTCCAGGACTGTGATTAACCTGTGGTGTGACCTTGGACAAATCATTTCACGTCTCTGGATGTGTTTCCTAATCTGTAAATCAATCAAAAAGTATTTATGAAGCACCTACTATGTGCCAGTCATTGTACAGGGCACTGGGATTGCAGATACAAGCACTGAACAGTCCCTACCCTCCAGGAGCTTCCCTCCTATCGAGGAGGCACCATGTAACTGCACAACCACACACAGAACAGGCACAAAATAGGCACGAGGTGGTTGAACACAACCCAGCTTGGGAGCGAGGAAGCACCCAGCAGCCGTGGGGATCTGAAGAGGCTGTGTGCACATGACGGAGCTTGGGCTGCACCATTAATAGCTCTAAGGTGAACATGAAGAGGGACCACATTCCAGACTTGGGGGACAGCCAGGCAAAATGGACAGGGATGAGAGCTGGGGTGTCACGTATAAGGAACAGAGAAGGCTAGTCGGGCAGGACTGTGAAGCACAGGAAGAGTCATCATGGATAATGAGATGAGGACCAGGTTGTGAAGGGCTTTAAAAGACAATAAAGAAGCTCATATTTGATCCTAGCTCCAATCAGGGACTCTCTGGAGGTTACTGAGTATGGGAATGATATGGTCAGATCTGTGTGTGAGGGTTGTGTCGCAACAGCAGTTATGTGGAGAATGAGTTGGAGAAAGACCAAGTAAGAGGCCACTGCAATGGTCTGGGCAAGAGGTGACAAGGGCATGGACTGTGGAGACAACCGTGGGAGCAGAGAGGAGTTCAATGGAAGAGATGTCATGGACAGAGAAGCAGCAAGACGCTGGGCAAGGAAGAGTGACGAAGGAGGGGTAACTTATGGTTCTGACCCTGAGAGAATGGGGGCTCCTGCAACAGAATAAAGGGAGTTGAGAGGATGGCGAGTGTGGGGAAGAAGGAGCAGTTCTCTTGGTCTTGTCAAGTTGGAGAGGAACCTGGGACTTTCAGTCTGAAATTTCCAAGAGACAGTTGGTGATAGGGGACCAAAGTTCAGGGAACAGACTAGAGGCAGACATATAAAGATGATAAATAAACCCTTGGCAGATGATGGAATCACCTGGTAAGGGAACATGGTGGGAGAAGAGAAGAGGGCCCAAGCCAGAGCCTTCAGGAACAGCCATGGCAGGGAGCCTGATGTGAATGGGGACCCAGGGAAGGAGAATAAGAAGGATCCTCCAGTCAGCTGGGAGGAGCGCCAGGAGACAGCAGTGCCATGTGTGATAACACCAGGTTAAAACGATGAGCACCCACAGGCAGTATCATGGCCCCTTGGCCACTGCAGGGAGCTTCTATTAAAGGGCAAGTTAAGAATACCACCACAATCCCTCTGAGCCCCGCAGGAAAAATCCCTACCATTCAGTAAGAGATTTGGCTCTCGGCCTCAATTACATTTACGTCTTGCTAATGCTTGACCTCTCTGTGGGTTACTGTTGAGTTGTTTCAGTCGTGTCCAACTCTCCATGACCCCATTTGGGGTTCTCTTGGCAAAGACACTGGAGTAGTTTGCCATTTCCTTTTCCAGCACATTTTACAGATGAGGAAACTGAGACAAACAGGATGAAGTGACTCACCCGGGGTTACACAGCTGGTAAGAGTCTGAGATTGAATTTGAACTCAGGTCTTCCTGACTCCAACGCCCAGCGCTCCATCCACTGCACCACCTAGTGGCCCATGATTGAAGCAAAACAGAGTTCAGGAGAGAAGCCGCAGAACCTCTTACAGGTCTTGTTAACAGTCAGGTCCTTGGAGGCAAGGTGGGGAAAGAGCAAACCATGGAACCTCCCTTAGGCATGAAAACGGGAGTGAGATGTCAAAACATTGGAAACAGAGAAAGGGGTCAGGCTGTGGATAGATGAAATGCCAAATAGTTTCTACTTCACCCCAGAGCCAGGAGTACTCTCCTGAGTGCCTAGCTCCCTCTACCCAGCTTGGACGAGCAAGGGGTGACCAAGGCTGCCCTCAGCCCCCAGCAACGCCTCCCAGAGAGCCAGAGAGCATCACAATTCATTTGCCACCCTCAACCCCTCAGGGCAAGCAAACATCCACCACAGCTTCTTCCAACTTAAGACTGTTCAATCACTATTCTCTCTTCCCCATCCTCCTCGACCTTGTCTCCCCCATGTGCCTTCTAGAATTTCCATTCTGAAATCAACAAATTTCCCTCCATTCTGGATTTTGTCCTAATTATAGCTAGTCTTTATAGAGTGCCTTTCCAAATCAAAAAGCTTTAGAAATATTACTTCATTTGATTCTCACAAAGACCTTGTGAGATAGGTACTATTATCCTCATCTTACAGATGAGGAAACTAAGGCATAGATTTCAACTCAAGTCCTCCTGATTCTAAGTCAGTCATCCTATCCACTAAGCCATCTAACAACCCACTTCTTCCATTTCCATAGTCTAATTGAGGCCTGGTTTCCCCCCGGAAGATAACAGGCCCCTGGCCATCCTCACTGGCACTGACCATCTCTTCTATCAGAGCCCCTGACACACGGCAGGTTCTTCTTCCCTACTGTCACTTCCCCAATAGCCCTTTGCCTCTATCTTCTGAAGTTTACTTTACTATAACTTTCCCCCTAGAGAGATCATGGTGGCTACTGAGGATCGCCCTCCTTTCTCCAGGAATTAAGTCCTGATTCACAGAGAGCCCTTCTTGCCACGGCCAACCTCTGAAAGAGTTCTGGATCCCATCCGCCACTGTCTTCTCCAGCCAACTGCCAGCCTAAACATCTCCCCCTCACTTTTCTCTAATCTTCAATCTCCCACTATCTTTTGGTTCTTTCCAAACTTAATCTGTGTCCCACATCCCACGACCTGAAAGTCCTTCCCTATGCCCTTCCAGGTGCTATCTTATAAGGGGGGAGGGGGGAGAAGTGATCTCCAAAATAGCTTCCAACTCTAGCATTCTGTTACATAATTCTGAAGTCCCTTCTGGCTCTGATGTTTTACCTTTTTTATCTAAGACCTCTTCTTGCTTAAATATGCTATATTAGAAGGTCCCTCCCAGCTCTGATACTTTCTGTTCTAAGACTACTCCCAACCCTGACACTGCTTGCTCTGAGGCCTCTCCCAGCTCTGACATCCCCTGTTCTAAGGCCCCTCCCAGCTCTGACATTCCCTGTTCTAAGGCCCCTCCCAGCTCTAAAATTCCCTGTTCTAAGGCCCCTCCCAGCTCTAACATTCTCTGTTCTAAGGCCCCTCCCAGTTCTAAAATTCTTAGTTCTGTGATTCTATAAAATCCATAGGGACAAGTCCAATTGCAGATGCACTAGGCACCTGTGGGTGAAATACATAGCTCTCAAATGCTTTGAACCTTCTCCCTGGCCTTTACAAAACCTGTGGGAATATCAGAAGCTAAAAGCAGAACCCAGTGGGGTCAGGGCAAATACACATTCCAGGAGGAAGGTCAGTCCCCGGCAGTGGGCGGAGTGTGCCAGTGCCCAGCACAGATGGTGAAGCCCAGGGCCGCACCTGCACACCATAGCTGGCACAGCGACATGCTGAAAGGCGCCACCACAGATGGACCAGCTGGAGGACTCGCAGGTGCAGAGGGTGGATGCCAGCTGCAGCAGAGGAGGCCAATGACAAAAATCTCTCAAAGTTCCCACTGCCCGGGGGCAGACAGAAGCCAAGGCCTGAGCAGGAAGGGAGAAGCTGCTGTGGGAGCTGCAGGCTGAACTGTCGGGTCCCGACAGCCCTAGCTCAAATCCATACATATTCGTGGGTGCGGGACCTACAGTCAGGAAAGTCTGGGTTCATGTATTTCCCGGCTGGGTGATCCTGGGCAAACCTGGAGCCTCCAGAGCATCAGAGTCCTCATCTCACTCCCTCTAAGGTAAGGGCTGTTAATTATAGTCAAGGCAAGTAAACAAGACTTTAATAAGTACCTACTATGTGCTAGGCACTTCTTTACAAGGTCTGCTGGCTTCCAATCTTTTGCACAAGTTATTAAATGCAATAAGAAGCAGCAATAGTAGAGAGAGATTACCCAAGTTCAAGATTCTGTCACAGGCTCTCTGCCTGTACTTCTCTCCTTTCTCGTCTTCTTACAGATGGGGTAACTGAGACTGAAAAAGGTTCAGTGACTTGCCCAGGGTCACCCAGCGAGTAAGTGTCTGAGGCAGGATTTGAACTCAGGTCCACCTCCCTTCCTTGAACAAGATCATCTGTCTCCTGGTTCTGTCCCTCATACCTGGAATGGTCTCCCTGCCCACCTTTTCTTCCTGGCTTCTTTCACATAGTCATTAAAAATCCCACCTTCTGCGAGAATCCTCTTCTGGCCCTCCTTCATGGGGAACGCCTTCCCTCTGGGAGGATCTCCATTGACTGCACCTACTTCTTTATAGGTTGCCTCCCCTTTAGACTATGAGCTCTTTGAGGGCAGGGCCTGTTTCTGCCTTTCTTTTTATGCCCAGGGCTGAGCCCTGTGCCTGACACACAGTAGGAGCTTACTAAATGCTTGCTGACTTGGCTTGTGTGATCCTAGGCATGATACTGACCCACTGTCTGAAGCAATTCTCTAAGACTCTAGAGAAGATTGGCGCAGGGAATTTCCTCCCCTGCACATGGGAGATCCCGAGGCCAGCCAAAGCCCTGGTCTACCTCCCAGCAGCCTCAGTACAAATCTGCCCATCAAGGAGGGGAATTGAAATCTCATGGGATTCTCCCGATGGCTCCTCAAGCTACGGAGAACATAAGTGTTTTTAGTCCAGACTCTTTGAGGAGGAAACTGAAGCTCCGTTAGTTCCAGGGACTACCCACGCTCAGCCGCAGTCAGCAGGCTGGCGGAATGGGGACAGGGATGGGGCAGACTTCTAACTGCGAGTCTGCTGCTTTTTCCACACCAGTCTACAGGGGCTGAATTGGATGGTGGGTGCACTGATGGCGGTGGCCACTCCAAGACTGGGGAAGCAGAAAGGGCCCAGATAATAATTCATCTCAGTTTCTTTTTGAGGGGAATTTCTCAGTCAAGGGACTGTTCAAGCTCTGATCTCCAGCGAGTTTCTTTTCAGTGGTTCTTTCCTGTCATAGCAATAGAAATGTTATCAATGCTCAGTCCTGGGCTTTCTAATGGGAAATACCCCATAGGGCCTTTTGCCTCATAAACCCATTTAGCCTCACACGTTCATAATCATTTGTGTAAAGAAGAAGAAAACTCAAAGCCTAATTAGAAAGACAGAGCTGTTGTGTTTTCTTTCTCATCACCTCATCTTCTTTATTCAGTTCTTGAAGACTCAGCTATTAAAAGAAATTAAGTAATTCATCAGGCCCATTTCAATTACCTGCTGCTGATAACATCAGATTACAATTAGCATCGACAAATGAACCAAGTGCCAACTGCCAAGCAGAAACATAAGCTAATTTACTGCAAGACTCTGCCTGCTGGAGATGGGATTCTGGAGCCTGGCAGCCACTCCATTACTGCAGCAGTGGTCTTCCTCAGCAGCTCCCACCAGGCCAGGTTTTGGGCTCAGCGAAGACTAGCTGGGGGATTTGGACACAGAGATTCTGCTAATATTCACAAAAAGTTATGGCTGAAAAGGATCTCAGAGCGGAGAATGCTGGAGCTGAGGAGGGATGGAGGAAGCTTAGAAGAGGGGACATTACAGCTGGAAGGGGCCTTAGAACTGGGGGTGGGCTGGGGCTGGGGAGGGAAGATCTTAGAACACAGAATATCAGAGCTGTCAGGGGCCTCTCAGATGATCGAGTCTACTTTACAAGGGAGACAGTGGTTCAAATAAGGAACTTGTCCAAATTCACAGAATGAGGCATAAGCAGACCTGGGACCAGCATCCATGCTTCTTGAGCACTATTTATTTACTTAACAACTTCAGTCACTTCAATGCCACAGTTGACACACAGATAATGTGTTTGAGGAAGTCATGATCCTAGGTGACAAATCTGATCAAAAGGAGATAATAAAATGATTATTTCTTGACTGAGGCACAGTAGAGGATATGTTATTGTAATTGAATAATTCTATCATAATAAAAATATAGATGGTAGTTAAACCATTGGGCTTGGAGTCAGGATGATGAGTTCAAATCTAGCCTCAGACATTTACTGGTTATGTGACCCTAGGCAACTCACTTAATCTCTGTCTGCCTCAGTCTCCTTATCTGAAAAATGGGGATAATAATAGCCCATACCTCCTAGGGTTGTAGCAAGGATCAAATGAGATAATATTTGTAAAGTGCTTAAGAAACTTTAAAGCACTATATAAATGCTAGTTGGTATTACTATTGCATAAGGTGTTTTATACATAAGTCAATCAACAAACAATATTAAGTTCTTACTATGTACCAGGCACTGTATGGCAAGGTGCTTCCCTAAAAACAACCCACATTAGTAGTACTGATGTGATTATTCCCGAGGAAGCTGAATCACACAGAAAAGGAATGACTTTTAGGCAGGAACGCAGTCCACCTCTCCTTTCCATAAGAATAGAGCTTTTTTAATTTTTAATTTTTTTATTTTTGGTTGGGCAATGGGGTTAAGTGACTTGCCCAGGGTCACACGGCTAGTAAGTGTTATATGTCTGAGGCCAGATTTGAACTCAGGTCCTCCTGAATCCAGGGCCAGTGCTCTATCCACTGCACCACCTAGCTGCCCCTAAGAATAGTTTTTTTCTACTATAACATACATTCTCTGTCTCTTTGTCTGTCTTTCTCTCCCTCTCTCACCTCTCCTTCTCTCCCTGTCTCTCTCTCTTACCTCCCCTTCTCCCTCTCCCCCTCCTGTCTCTCTCTCTTCTTCTTTCTCTCTCTCTGTTTATCCCTGTCTCTCTCTCTCTCTCTGTCTCTCTCTCTCTCTCTCTCTCCTGTCTCTCTCTCTCTCTCTCTCTCTCTCTCTCTCTCTCTCTCTCTCTCTCTCTCTCTCTCTCTCCCCACCCCCCCCACACGTCTGTTAATATTTAATTAGAAAATATCCTTTGGGGTACTTTATATTTTTCATTTCTCTTTCCAAGAAAAGAGAACATTATTTCCATTGATGTTTGGCCATAAAAGTTAACGCTTTTCTCCTAACCGCCTGACCCCTTGCAAGGATTGTTCTAGATGAAACACGAGTGAATGAAGGGGAAAGCATTTGTTAAGTGCTTCTAACGCGCCATGCACTGTGCTAAGCTCTAGGGCCATAAATACAAAAGGGAAGATGACGGGAGCATCCCTTGCTTCCTAAGAAAAGGGATTCAAAGTCAGCTTAGTAGAGATGCTCTGGAGCAGGATGGGTAGTTACATCTGTGCTTCCCAAGCAGAAGGTTCAAAGAGTAGATCCCCAATTTGGAAATGCTGCCCAGGGTACAGTGGCCTGTGAGGAAAACACCCTACACAGCCAAGCTGTCCCAAAGTGGAAGAGGATGCTCAGCTAGGTCGTGGGCAGGGATGCCTCTCAATGGAGGCCTTTAAGAAGAGGCTGAATGACCACCTGTGTATGCTCTGGTGGGGACTCTTGAGTGGGAGTTAGACCCACACAGGAGACAGTGGAAAGGGCAGTGACTGAGGAACTGGACATGAATTCAAATTCCACCTCTTACCATCTGTGTTAGTTTGGGCAAGTCATCTAAACTCCCTTGATCTCAGTATTGCCATTTGAAAAATGAGAGGGTTGGAACACGGCCTCCAAGGTCCCTTCCAGATCTAAAACTGTGATCCTGTGAGTAGATGGCTGCTGAGGTTTCCAACCTGGGAACTTTGTTCTGTGAAATTATCTGATGAAAGAGCCAGAGAGAAGAACAAGGGAGAGGCCCACAAAGAGGGCAACCCAAAGGCTGTCATTTGCTACTGGCCCTGCCTCAAAAAGGAAAAGGCTGAATGAGCTGAGCGCCTGGCTTAAGTCAACACTCCCTCAACCGCTGACTGGCACCTGCCATGGTGGCTACTGGGGGACACCTGAGGCCAAAGCCTCAGGGGAGCATTCCCCAGCTGCCTCAGCCACCTGACTTTTCCTCCTCGGTCGCCTTGGGTCTCCTGCTCTCCCCACACTCTTGTGGGGATGCCATCAATTCCTGTGGGGTCAATTATCATCTCTATAAAAACATGCTCAAATTCACTTACTCTGTCTTTCTGTCCTTTCTGGCTCTGGCTCTCATCTCTCTCTGTGTGTCTCTCTCCCCTTTTTCTCTGCTCTGTCTCTCCTCTTTCTTCTCTCTCTCTTTTTGTCTATCTCTCTTCTCTGTCTCTCTCTCTCTCTCTCTCTCTCTCTCTCTCTCTCTCTCTCTCTCTCTCTCTCTCTCTTTCTCCTTCTCTCTCTGTCTCTGTTTCTCTCTCTCTCTCTCCTTTTCTCCTCCAACCCTCCCCTCTCTTTCTTATGGATTCCAATCCTGCATCTAGTTTTATACTAATATTTTAAACTGGATATTCTCCCACATTTGTCTCAAATTTGACACACACCAAGAACTAAATCTAATTTTTAGCTCCTGATCTACTCTTCTCCCCAGACTCCACATTTTCCCCAGTTTACCACCATCCTTTCACTCCCAGCTATAAAACCTTCATGCCATCCTTGCCCCTTCATGCCTCCTCTCTCCATTCATGCGGCTGTTGCCCTAGGTCAGCCCTCAATCCCTCCCATCTCTAATCCAGCTGCCAGCGTGTCATTCCTTCAGTCTCACTCCTCTGCTCAATAAGCTCTAAGGGCTCTCTATTACCCCTGGCTTCGCATTTAAAGCCTTTTACAGCCCAGCTCACACTTCCCTTCACTGGACTCTACTTTCTAGACCAGACCTGCACAACGTGGCAATAGGTAGGGGCCAAAATTAAAACAGACTAAACTTCTTAGGGCCACAGATAGGTTTTTGGTGGCTCGCATTCAAAGTAAAAGTATAATTAATGGTTATTTCTCAAATACACCTTTTTTAAAAAATTGGGACAGAATCCAGAAACTGCAATCAGTAAACACTTCTTTATGAAGTCACCTTCAGTAAAAACAACTTCCTAGCAGCAGCAATTTCTTTAGAAATCTGAAAACTAACCTTAGTAGTCCCCTCATGTTCTGAGTTTACTTTCTTGAAAAACCGTTCCTTCCTCACTGAGATTTTTCAACAATTTGGATGCTTTAATTTGTTCTTCATTGGGGTCCCATTTACTTAAGTCAGGACGTTCTTATTCAAAATGGCAATGAAGATTGTATTCCTTCGGAACAGTTATTACTTCTCAGCAAACAAGGCACAATATTTTGTCTCTCGTGTAAGTAAACAAGTATCTACTTGTCCACTCTGGATTTAACACCCTGTGTTCTGATTCGATCTCCCATTTCTTTTTATGACCTATTTTACAAAGTCACCCCAAAACTTTAATGTTAGAACCAAAACGTCTCCACAGCAACTGCTCACATCAAAGAAACATCGAACTGAGCGTGTGACCGTGGAGAGAGCGCCCGACACTCATGCGGCTTGGAGGGCGGCTGCGCAGCACAGGAGGGGAAGGAGCCCTCGTGCTGCTACCGCTCATCACACAGTGGGTGTCAGCTGCGTTGGCACACGGCTGCACTCGCTTTGTCCCTGCTCAATGCTAGTAACGACCAAAAACACAGTGAAAAGGTAGGACTCTCCCTCCTCTCAGTCTAGAGACAGACTGACGATGGTCGGCTGCCGTGGGTCACGTGACAAAGAGGAGAGAGTGCAGTGGCAGCCCACCCGCCCAATTACATGACAGGCACGACAGTGACTAGCAGAAGGCGGGGTAAGCCAGCCCGGACAAAGCGCTCGTTACATCTTTACTTTCTTTTACCTCCTCCACATTTTTTGTGGGCTGCCTGGAATCCTTTGGCGGGCCATACATTGTGCAGGCCTGATCTAGACACAGTAGGGATTTTGCTGCTCTGCACACAGAGACAGTGCGGACCAGCCTTGCACCTTTGGACGGGCTGGCTGCCCCTTGGCCCTGGCACGCTCCCCCTCTTAGAAGCTCAGCTCAGATGCCGCCTCCCACACGAGGCCCGCCCATTCTCCCCAGGTGCTGGCACCTCCCCTCCTTGTAGAGCCTTCAGATATACATGTGTGTGGACCCGCTAAGATGCTGAGTGGACTGTAAGCCCCCTGAGGGCAGGGCCTATGTTTCCTTTGTACCTTAGTGCCTAGCACCGTGCCTGGCAGGCAGTGGACCTTGTTTACTAACTGCTATTCAGCCTCCAAAGCCTCTCCCGGTCCTAATGATCCATGACAAGACCCATAGGTTCAGTCATCTCTTTGGAATGCAGCATTCTTTATTCGACTAAATCTTCAAAAGTTCCATATTTTAGAAAATCCAGTAAGGTGACACTCTGCGAATCCTGAGTGGTGACAAGAGCCAGAAAACTGCCGACAGCCGAGGAGCTCCGTTCTCTGTTCTGTGTTTTCCCTGGCAATCTTTCAGTTGGTTTCTTGCAATTGACCTTCTTCCTAATTGCCCTGTCTTCGTATTCTGGATCATGGAAGGGCCCAATAAGTCTCCCCCCTTCACCAGGCCATGAATCCTCTCTGCAGCCTCTATTACAGAGAACCTTTACTTGCGTACCTCTAGCAAATGGGAACTCCTTAGCTCCTGAGAGAAGGTGTGCCATTGTTGGACATCTAGAAATATCAGGAAGATCTCTTTCACCCTGGAGGAAAGCTGCCTTCAGCTTCCCCACTTATTACGCCATCACCACAAGCCCACCACTGCGCTAGTGACCAGGAGAGAGGAGGGCCACGATCCCTGCTCTCAATGGACAGACACTCCAGTAAGGGAGATGCCATTAGAGCAGTTTGAGTCCTTTTCACTTCTCTCCCCTTTCCCCCACACTCCTCATGGACCCTTCACGCATACAGCTGGCAACAAACAGGGGTTTAGTGGACAGAGCTGAATTCTCCATCCTTTCCAAAATGAAGAGGTAACACTATTTGTATACCCAGCAGTGCTGATATACTTTCACCCCCATATGTGATGGTCTAAAAATTCTGACAAAATAATAGTTTTTTTTAAAGGGGTATGTAGAAAACACCAAGGTTCCCAGCCTAGGGACATTAATTAGTTCTCAAAACTAAATTAGACCAAGCAGCATTCCAAGGGACAGTGGGGTCCAAAGAAACACTCTCATGCCTGGCTGATTGATACACCAAACCGCTTTGCAGGGAGTCTTTGATGTTGAGTGGGATTTAATACAAAATGCATTAGTTACATTATTATTAGAATATATTGCTTGAGGCAATATTATTTGCAGCATACCTGTACTGAGAAAACGATTTTCTCTACTTTGAAATGTTGTGCTGGGTTTTTTTTCTCTTACTAAACAAGGGCTTGCCATTTCAAAAACAAAGGGAAAGTAAAACATCCAATTTCTTTGGCACAGCAGCCAGAAAGCCGGCATTTCCCATAGTATCACATTTCTGAAGTCACGCTCTCCCATCAGGCCTGAGTATGGGAAATGGCACCAGCCCTGCCAGGATGCCCATCCTGCCCCTGGCCTGGTACCTAGGGGGCACTGCTCTATGCACTGTGATAGCTAGCAAAGTTGTTCCCCCAGGCCCGAAGCCAAACAAAACAGGGAGATGCCTACAAACTGCCCGCTCCAGCTTTTCCATCTCGGGGCCGGCAAGCCGCAGGCGTCATCTTCTAGGTGGCACGGTGATTCTGTCGGTTTCCCAGGTGGATGAGTGCAAGGGCTTGAGGAGAGGACCTGGGAGAGCGGTTGGGGTTACAGGTCTTTCCCTGAGCTCCCTTTCATCCTCCTCTGCTGTCTACTCTCTGGGTTAGAAGACAGCTTGACAGAACCGTGGGAGTCAGGAGAGAGCTGAGCTCCAAACCAGCTGCTTCACTGACTGCACGTGTGACCCTGGGCAAGTCACTCTCCTGTTTGAGGTTCAGTTTCTTTGTAGATAAAATGGGGATAAAGATTCCTGCTGGACCACTTCACCGTTTCTGAGTTTCAAATGACACGATGTGTACAAAACAATAAATCATTGTCTGTCATTTTATTTTTAACACAAAATGGACCCAGAAACAAGGCCAAGAAAGAAAGAAAAAGAAAAGGGAGATGGGGGGGAAGGGAGGGGAAAAGAGAAAGGGGGAAAGACAGGGAGACAGCTAGACGGCCTGAGGCTGGCAGGGGGAAAGTGAAGGAAATAGCACCAGGCAGTTGGAGCTGTTTTGGGCAGCACAAAACCCTTGGCAATTTTTCCAAGGTGGAACCAAAACTTAGTGAAGTATAACTCTGTACATGGAAGACTTACTCTCTTTAAAAAGTCGATGCGTCCACAAGCAGGTAGTAAGGGCCTCCTGTGACTCAGACATCATGAGAAGCAGCAGGAAGCCAAGAAAGGCTACACCTGACGAAGCACCCATCGACCAGCCCCACTCCGAAGAACTCAGCGGGAGCCAACCTGCAAACGCCTATGTACAAACAAGGCAGAGCCACGGCCAACTGGGAGCAGCCTCTACGGGGCCGGGACCCAGGAGGCTCAGGAAAGGCCTGTAGAACGTGGGCCTTCAGCTGAGGCCTGGAAGACACCAGGGAGGGCATCAAGTGGACACGAGGCGAGTGTGCCAGGCGTGGGAGCAGCTGAGGGAAATGCCTGCAGCTGGGGTGGAGGGGCCTGTGCCAGGAAGAGCAACGAGGCCTGCCCCGCTGATCAGAGGCCTCGCAAGAGAACAAGGTGAAAGAAAGCTGGGAAAGTAGGAGGGGGCCGGGTTATAAAGGACTTTTAAAAGGCAAACAGAGGATTTTATATTTGATGCTGGAGGTAAATGCAACCTTTTTATTGATCATTAAAATACCGAAGAGTCTAAAACAGTTCCACTCCCTTTTCTTTAAAATTAATAAATGGACAGGCAATAAGATGTGGTCCCTCCCAGCTGAAGAGCCCTGCTCCCTTGTTTGTCTCCACTGGCACCAAGACCTCCACCCTCAAGCCCACAGGGTGCTCCTCCAGCTTGAAGCCTGCACTGCATCCTACTGGGATCGACTTACTCTGTCTCCTTCCTTCCAGTGGCAAGGCTCCCCAGCAAACCTGCTGCCTCTCTCTGTGTCTTCTCTCCCCCATCCTTCCTAATGACCTGTGTGCGTGTGTGTGTGTGTGTGTGTGTGTGTGTGTGCATGCATGTGTGTGTGCAAACAGGCATTTATTAAGCATTATATCTTGCCATTGGACCTGGATGGATCCAGAGGAGAGAGTGAGGCTAATGACTTTGCACAGTCCTCCCTCAGTTAAAACCAATTCACTTGCAAGTCAAGACATCACCTTCCTAAAGTCAGTCCTCTTTGAGAACAAAGAGCAAACTACAATCTGTGAGCAGTAACAGCTGCCCCACTGATGACCCAACTAGCCATTTCCAGTTGGCCAATGCTGATCGCTTGCTCCTTCCTTCCTTCCTTCCTTCCTTCTTCTTCCTTCTTCTTCCTTCCTTCCTTCCTTCTCCTTCCTTCCTTCTTCCTCCTTCCTTCCTTCTTCTCCTTACTTCCTTCTTTCCTCCTTCCTTCCTTCCTTCTTTCCTCCTTCCTTCCTTCCTTCTTTCCTCCTTCCTTCCTCTTCCTTCCTTCCTTCTTCTTCCTTCCTTCCTTCCTTCCTTCCTTCCTTCCTTCCTTCCTTCTTCCTCCTTCCTTCCTCTTCTTCCCTCCTTCCTTCCTTCCTCTTTCCTTCCTTCTTCTTTCCTTCCTTCCTTCCTTCCTTCTTCCTTCCTTCCTTCCTTCTTCCTTCCTTCCTTCCTTCCTTCCTTCTTCCTTCCTTCCTTCCTTCCTTCCTTCTCTCCTCTCCACATCAGGAATCACACACTCACCTGTGGGCACTCCGCCCAAAGGAATATAAAATTTGATCGCTTAAACCTCACAAGATATCTTGGGACTTATAGGGCTAGATTTCTTTTTTAAGGACCATGCCTTAAATTCAAATCACTCTGACTTTCAATGACTGGTCAACAACAGGTCCCAGCCCAAGCCTCACTTGGTCATTGTTGGGGTTTGATGGCTCAGAATGAGTGTAAATCACAATTGTTTCTGTTTTGGCCAGAAACCCTGAGGGTCTTTCCTTCCCAGACTGATTTTTTTTTTTGACTAAGTAAAAGAGGCCTTTTTTTGCCTCATTTCTTACCTAGCCTTAACCACTGAATGGGCATTGCCTCCGACACACTAAGACCTGGGAAAGACCTTCGCTTAAGAAGGTCAAGGTCTCCCTCTGCATCCGAGGCCATCTCCAATCGTCCTGATCTCTATCTTGGTGCTGGACCCAGATGGCTTGGGAGGAGAGAGTGAGGCTGGTGACTATGCACAACCCTGCCTCCCTCAAATCCAGTTCACTTGCATATCGAGACATCATCTTCCTGATGTCATCATCCTCTTCAGGAAGGAAGGACAAACAACTCCAAGAACAGCTGTGTGCCAGCCACTGTGGGAAGCAATTTACAAACATTACCTCATTTGTTCTCCACAATAATAACTCTGGGAAACAGGCACTATTATTATCATCATTTTACAGATGAGGAAACTGGACAGCAGTTAAGTGACTTGCCCAGGTCACACAGCTAGGAAGTATTTGAGCCTGAATTTGAACTGTGCCTTCCTGTCTCCAGACCCAGAGCTCCTTCCACTGTAACACCTAGAAGAAGGCAGTAGATGGTGGAAGTAATCCAAGGTTGGACCGTAGCAGATCAGCAATAGGATAAAGGGGCCTGGGACTCAAGAGAACAGAGCAAAGTTGAACTGGTTCACCCAAGGGTCAAGATGCGGATGATAACCTGGGAAAGAACTGAAGAGTGCAGGGACTGGAGGTCACAGGTTTCAGGTCTATGGGAGAGAAAGAGGTGGAAGTAAAACCGATTGTGATCAGATCATGGGATTCCAGAGTGCATGAAGATGGGGCGGAGAAATAGGTCATGAGAAAGGACTAAGGGGAAGAACTGGGAGGTCAGGGTGCTTTAGGACATCAGTACATACAGTGAAGGCCAGCAGTATGAGGGCAGGAGCCAGGCACCCATTGTAGGAGGAAGCAGAGCATCCTGGAGGTTGGTAGATGGCTACCACCTGAATCTTGATTGGTTGATGTCAGAGAGGAGAGGCTACTCAGTGATGCAAGCTGAGGGAGAACCTCCCAGCGGCCACAGGGAGCAGGAGGACAGCACCTCCTCTCACCAGACCAGTGAGAAAGGGCAGCCCGAGGACGGGAGGCTGTCACTGGGGGGGGGGGCGAGCTCAGTAATGGCCGGGGGATACAAGGACCAAGTGCAAACCGCTTCATTTGTCATCTTCAGCCCGTTACGACCTGGCTCTGACCTCCCTCTCCTGCAATCTCTGGTGCAGCCAAATGGGCATTTTGGCTGCTCCTCCCGTGGGATATTTCCTGCCCTCATCTCTGCCTCAAAGAAGCTTTAGTTTACTTCACAGCTAAGATCAGGCTTTCCCCGGTATTCCACCCCAGTCGCTAGCACAGGGCCCTCCAAAATGACTTCATGTTTACTGTCTACACACTTAAAATATCATCATGTAATCAAATGTAAGCTGCTGGAGGAAGGAACTGCTTCATTCTTGTCCTGTGTCTGCAGCACCTAGCACCATGCCTGGTAATAGCCAGCACTGGGTAAATGTCTGTGGACTGACTGATTCTGATTATCCAAACCACGCTGCATCCTCAGTCACGACCAGGGAGGCGGCAATGGTTGGCATCGAAGAGACAACCAAGGACAACGGGACACCTGTCTGCAGGCCGCGGGTCCCTGGCCTGTGCTGGCAGGCTCTGTTAGCCCCATGTTTATACCAGAGCATGAACGAAATATTTACTGAAGGTCCACCAGGTGCAAGACCCCCAGCCCTGGGCACTACCAAGGAAACAAAGAACAGTAAGACATGGTCCCTGCCCTCACTGGAGATGTAAGCCTCAGAGAATTAGGCACAGCCACCTTTTCCCACCGTTTCAATTGTTTTGTCCGTTTAATAAATGAGGCAAATTGACTAAAGTAAGACAGGGTCTCAAAATGGATTAGACAAAGCTTTAGAAGGCTACTTCTAACTGCAGTTTTGCACTAAGTCCTGGAAAATGTATATAATATGGCTTTTATTTTACTTCTATGACTCTATTAAATCTATCACTCTGATTTTAATATTTTTTAGTGCTATCCCTAGGAGAGTATAAGACCTTTCTTCTCTCCTACCCACTACCTACATATATATATGTGAAATGTGATTAAAATGAAAATCACATTTGGGAGAGAGGAGAGGTAGAAGGTGACAGACTGGATTTGTAGCTATGTAAGGGAGGAGGGAGCTACTTGGAAGGAGGAGAGTGGGAGGTTTATATCCTGAGGCTGACTGCATGTGATTGTACTAACCCTGCCTCTTTCTCCTGCCCCTCCTTTCTACCATGAGTCTTGGAGCTCCAGGTCCAGCTGCATAGTCCCCAAAGGAATATGGGGCCTCTCCAAAATACATACTGCAGCATATTACCCTGATTCTGCCTCCTGGTTACGGCTTTTCTGATATTTCCAAACACATGTGGGCCTCGCATATATTTTTGGTTATAAGAATCCCGTGAGGTACAATGGCAATTCTTAGAAAGCAATCCCAGGATTCATCAGCGTGGGCACTTCTCTTTCCAATGCAGTTTACAATCTTTCCATTCCCCAGGAGATGAGGGCTCAGAACCAAACCACTGATCTCCTGGGGTCTGACTGTCTAGTGATAAGCCTCTCCTCTCTGTCCTCAGCGAGGCTCCTAGGATGACAGGCGTTGTCAGGTCCGCCAAAACTTTTCCACTCTGTGAGGCCCTGCTACCACATGTATTTTACTGGAATTAGAAAGTCATTAAAATTACAAGTTCCTCAAATTTTCTCTAGTCATTCCATTCATTTATTCTGCACTGTCATCATTTGACCCAATGCAAGTACAGATGCACCAAATACTAGCAGTAATGATCTTGTGCTCTCATCACCGTTTCTACCCAAACAACTGCACTGACTCATGCCACACCATCTTCATCCTCCCAGTTGGCTCTTCATGGCTGCATGGGAGCCCCATTTTACACTGGAGTTCTCTCTACCCAGCTCCTTCTGCCGCTACAAAAGGACTATGAAGGACATTACCAGTATTCTTCCTTCTTTATGGGTTGCCATGGCCAAAGCATTCATCACCTAGGAAGGAGTTAGACTAGGCAGCCTCCATGACCCTACCAAGCTTTAAACTGATCATCCTTGCAGCCAGTTGACTGGTGATGAACCTCTCCATCCTCATCTAGGCTGGCTCTCAAAAAGGAGACATATTCTGTTACTGGCACCTTTCCAGTGTGGCTGGACTTGCCTTCAAGAACCCAGGAGCCACACCCCAACAAGCCACCTGCAGAGCAGTCCTCTATAGTCACAGGGCTACGTAGAAACCAAGAGAGTTTGCTTAGATGGACTCATCACTGCCGCTGAACATCACTCCACAGTCACCTAAAGCCGATTTGATTTAAACAGAGATTTCCCGTTTCAAAATAGAAGTCTGTGTTCCCATTTATGCCCCCGATTTCATGCGAGCCCAGAGTGGGAGTCTGGGAAGCTATGTTCTCTGTGATATTAAATGCACTAACTAAAGAAAGCCCTTTAAACAACTTCCAAGGCCAGTCAAAGATGACTACCTAGGAGCTGCTTTTTCATTTAAACCAAACACAGCCTCGTATCATTTCATTCCCTTCTCTCTAATCAAATAAATCTGGTCTTTCTACTTTCCAGAGGGATTAAAAGGCTGGGGTGTTTTGCTTTTCTCATGCTTTAGTGTTCCAGTCCTAAAGTGCACTGTGATGACAACAAAAACTTGGGGGGTTTCTAAATTGGCTCTTCACCAGAGCATCTGAAGGTCCGAGGCAATGTTCAACGTGAAAATGAGCCTCACTATTGAACAGCCCCTGCCATGGCTGTCTTGCCAGATTTTCTGGGCCTCCCTCTCCCTCCCGGTAGATGAGAGTGAGCATCTCAGGCCTTACCCAGATTGGAGGAAGCCCGCCCCTCGGCAGCTCGGTCTTTGAGGTTCTCAGCGATGTCCAGCTGCTGCTCGTGGTACTGCTTGGCCCTCTCCAGGTCCTGCATGCACCTGGCTGCGTGCCCCAAACCGGCATAGGCACGCATCTCGATGGACTTCTCCAGCAGCTCCTGGGCCAGTTCTAGCACGTAGTTATGGTAGGACATGGCCTTGTCAAAGTTCCTCCGGTAGTGGTAGGCACTGCCCAGGTTGCTGTAGGCCCGGGCCTCCTCTCGCTTGTTGCCCAGGTCCTTGGCTATTTTCAGGTGCCGCTCATGGCACTGCACGGCATTCTCAAAGTCCCCCATGGCGATGTAAACAGCGCCCATGTTGCCCAGCTCTCTGGCTTCAGAAAGTTCATCTTTGGACTGTTTGGCCAGAAGAACACATTGCTTGTGGCTAGCCAAGGCATTAGGGTAGTCTCCGATGGCTGTGTAGACATGGCCTAGGCTGCTCAGGGCTGAAGAGGCGGCCTAGGAGGAAAAACAAACAAATGGGAAAGGTTGAGAAACCCAAGTCCTTCAGAAAACAACAGGAAATGTGATGGAGCCTCAGGGAATATTACACATTGCTCCATACTCAGAATCCTAGGGACAATTTTGCTAATATGCTGTGAACCTAATGAGAGCCAAGAATTATTCAACCTCACAGTAAACGCAATGATAATGGTTACCTTTATGTGGAGAAAAGCAGCATGATGGAGTGGCCAGAGAGAGGGCCTCAAAGACATTTGAAGCCCGCCTCTGACCACATATGGGTGTCTGACCCTCGGGCCACAAGAGCGCCCCCTTCACCTGGGAGCGCTCTGGAAAACTAAGAGTATCCATCGTCAGGGAGAAAGGGTGAGCCGCCCTGGTGGAGGGAGCTTCCTCCCCAGGGAAGTCACAGGTTCAACTTCCATTTCTGGTGGGGTTTTTGGCTATCAGAAATACTTTTTATTAAACAACTTAACAATTAAAAGGGCTTTCCACACACAGTCTCATCTGATCTTCATAACTCCTGTGGTTGGCAGACTTGTGTGGGAATGCCCCTTTTACAAGTGACTCCAGGAAGGCTCAGCTAAGGGCAAGGATCTGGCACTCCTGGCCCAGTTCTAATGACTCCACATCTACGGCTCTTCTTCTATATCACTCGGAAGCTTGTCACGTGAGATGAGGAGGAATGATTCACCCCTGTGGGCATGTGCCTCCATGTGCTGTTGACAGAAGAATCTGGCCTAAGTTTTGATGTGCGTGATGTGATTATTCTCTCATCCCTGGCACACTGTAAACAGTGGTCAAAAAGTGGAGAAACAAACCATTGGGCTTCGTCCGGTAAGCACAAGCGGCTGAGGACAAGGAGCCTCTTCCAGCGGTGTGAGCATGCAGAGGTGGCCCCACAGGCAGCAGGCATACTGCAGCCGGGGGCCAGGCACAGCTGAGGTGCACACTGGGGTGAGCGTGCCACCTTGGGCACGGATGGCTGTAACACGGCGGCAGGGCCCTGGCGCGTGTGTCTGAGCAAGCCTGCTGCGGTGTGGCTCAGGCAGCAAGAATAATGATTCCACCGCGGCATGAGTGTGTCTGTTGGATGGGGGCATGGGGACAGGGAGAATGCTGCCAGGACAGAGCGGCAGCAGTGAAACTGGGAGCTTGCCCGGGAACACGCATCGACCCAGATATAGGAACTGAAGCCTGGCACCCACTCTGCACATGTGACCTAGCAAAGCCAAATGCTTCTGCAGAAAGCAGATGAGCTGCAGCTCAGATCTGCACAAGTCTGGGCTCCCATACACCCAGCCCTGCCAGAGCCGATCCTGCCCTTGCCCACGATGATGTCACCATGTATTTTGGGGGGTAGACATTTTGAATACACTGTTCCTCATCTCTGTTGTCTCCCCATGAGAGAATAGAGGCTTCTGGAAGGAAGAGAATGGTATGTAGGCCTTAACATGCTGGGCCAGGCATAAAGTAGGTACTTCCTAAAGGCTGGCTTGCTTCAGTGCCGCAGACATAGGGCTTATAGAGGCTTGTACACCAAGAGCCTTCAGGGCAGAAGCCATGGACCTCCGACCATTCCCCTGCACTGCCCAAGGGGACACAGCAATCTGGGACCTAGCCTTCCAGGAACCCCGCTGTGAGAGTAAAGACATTCACCGAGGGCGTGATGGCCCCTTGATGTGGTGGGGGTGACGTCGGGAGCCCCAGCTTTGAGTCCCATGTCAGATACTCACTAGCTGAGTGATCCAGGGCAAGCATGGACATTCTCTGGGCCTCCTTTTCCTTCTCCGCCAGATAACAGGGACTGCCTGCCACCCCCCAGGGCTGGCGGGATAAAGGCCTTCAATGCTACAAACCCCAAATACTACATGAGGACGAGCTAGAGTCAGCAGTTCCAGTTCTAGACCAGTTCTGGACCGTGGCTGTGGTTTGAAGCACTGGTCCCTAGACAGGTCCCAGGCAGGCCAGAATGGTCTGTGCTTCCAGGACTCTCCACATCTGTTCCATGGCAGCTCCCAAGGACAGTACGGGGAAGGGATCCTGGCCTCAGCAGCTGTTTCTCTAAATGCACTTTTTCAATCAAGGAAGATCCTGGAATTCCTCTATTCCCAGATGAGAGCATCTCTGAAAATAAGGCCAGGGACTCCTGATTCCTCTTCTCTGCTGGGTGGGTGAACATGATCTCTACTTTACTTTTCCCTGCACCTGTTCAGGTCACTGCAGTGACTTACAGTGTCAAGAAATGTCTTCGTCTGTTGAGATATATCCCACCCCATCCCTCTTACCCCAAGGGCAGAAGTGATGGAGGTGGGGTGGGCAGAGTTGTCAGCTAGCCAGTGTGAAACCCATCCATAACAGAAGTGAGAAAGAGCTCTCATGACTCCTTGAAGCTGTGGCGGTCCACTGCCCCACTCCAGAGCAGCAGAGAGGAAACGTGACTGATGTCCCTCCTGAGAGGCAGCATGGGCTTCTGGGAAGGACGCTGGCTCTGAATGCCTGTTCTGCTGCTGCGTGACCTCCAGCAGGTCACAGCTCTTCTCTGCCTCATCTGAGGGCTACACCAGAAGATCTCCAGCATCCTTCCAATTTAAGTCCTAGATTCTCTCTCTAACTTTACAGTGGGGTAAAGAGGGGCAGGAGAGGTGAACCTTCCCCTGACCTCCAACCAGCAGACAGAGTCAGAAAAGATGAAGTGAAATAACAGTTCTGTCCATTTGTAATGTGACCATCACAATCTTCTACCTCCTTTTGCTTCATATTAACTTTCCTTTTTGCTTACCTAAAAAGTTGTGTTTTAGTAGAAAGAGCATTGAACAAGCGGTCGGGGGATCTAGGTTCAAATACTGACTCTGCTACTAACTGGCTGGGAACGTGTGGGCACGTGGCTCTCAATCTCTGGCCCTCAGTGGCCTCATCTGTAAAACGGGGATAACAAAGCTTGTATGATCTCCTTCCAAGGGTACAAAAAGTTGAACTAGGATTCATTCAGTTCACATGCATTAATTGAAAGAACATTTGTGGAACACCTGTTGAATGCGCAGGGGTGAACTCAGAGCTGGAGGAGGTGAGAAGTGTGGATGAGACATGGCCCCTCACCTCAGGGAGCTTACAGTCTACATGGGAGACAATTCACAACATGACACTACTAGTGCATCAGAGAGAAATACGTAGAAAGCGAGGTAAGGACCAAGGGGAAGACCATTACCTACCAATGGGGAGCTGGGAAAGGCTTCATGGAGCAGGTGCATTTGACTGGATTCAGCAGACAGGGTTAAAGGAAGTTCGGACATAGAGAACCGAGGGCACAGAGTGGGTGTAAGGAGCAGGCTCAAGAGAAAGAGGTGTCGTGGGGAAGCACAAGACGAGATGGGGCTCGGCTGGCTGGAGGGAAGAAGGGTTTCCCTATGTGCCTAGGCTAGGAAGGTCCCCAGGTCCCCGAGGAGGCCAGGACGGGCCGGGAACAGCACAAGCACAAAAAGAAGGGCTATTTACTTCTCTGCCCACTCTGGGGTGCAGGTCTGTTATTTCAATACTGAATGGACCTCTGATTGCATTAGCATGGGCAGACCCTCCACCTGCACAAATATCAACTTCTCTTCTGCCTTATTAGACAACCTTGTGAAGTTCTATGGCTGAAAACAACCACCCCAAAATCCCACCAATGTGGGGTGGCTGGCCCTCAGATCAAAGACCTTGTGTGACCTAGGCTCAGACTCCAAGGCTTCCTGTTTGACAAGAGCTTCTGGAGCCTGGGCTCTGCTGAGGGGTAGAAAGCAGGAGCTCTTCCTCCACGGGGGTGGGCCTGCCCAATGCCAGGGGGCCCAGAGTTCAGCAGAGTGTGCTGGAGGTGTCCTCCTTTCTGTCGGGGGCATTCTGTTGGATGGTAATGGAATTCTTCTGGAAGCTTGCATGTCCTTCTCAAAGGCCCCAAGGAGGCCATTGTGGGTGACTTTCCAATGGGGTGCTGACCCCGGGCACCTCAATGGTGGCCTCCACTATTTCTGCCACCAAGCAGAAGTTGGCAGCGGGAACTCAACGTATTACAACTTTGACTAAACAGCTCTATTCCCATCAGTTGCCACTGCAAACAAAGTCTGGGTGTTTTACTTCTCCCAGGCAAATCGTCATGTAATGAGATTTATCAGTTAAACGAACTACAAATGAATGACTTGTTTTGGTTCCTGTTGCCTGGAATACGGTTACAGCTGAAACTGGCTAAAATTCCAAGCTGTTTAGCCGCTCACCAGACTACCATCTATGGGAAAGACGCGGCTGTACCACAAGCAGCTGCCACTTCTGACCCCAAGTGCACAGTCCCTTCCAGCACTGAGACGCCTGCGCCGTGCGCACTGGCATCACAGCCCTGGGCTAGGGCTGCTGCTTCCCACAGTGGGAAAATATGTGAGCATCTGCATTCAAATACAGAAATACATGCAAATAGTTATCATCAAATATTTGGTTGGAATTAAACAATATTTTTTCTCTTTCCACAACAAATGAATCGCTCATGGTCTCACCAGAGCATATAATCCTGACCAGAGATGCTGAGTCATACCCCGAGAAATCACTCACCCAAGGATGATTTTTAAAAAGGAAAGACACCAATTGAGTCTCACAAGACCCCAGAATCACAGATGGGAAGAGGTGAGAAGGCCTTTAGAGACCACCTTATCCAACCCCCTCAGCTTACAGAGAAAGAAACCCAAGCCGCCTGCCCATCCCAGGGCACGAGGCGCCTACCTGGGGTCACACGGGAAGTCAGGGACAAGGCCAGGGGTGGAACCTGGGTATTCTCACCTCTCCAGCCACCCTGCTCTTCAGTGCACTAAAGGCTGAGGCAGCAGGGAAGGTGGGTCTCAACCTGAAGCAGACTCTTAGCATTCTTAGTCTGAGATAAATCTAGAAGGGCCCTACTAAAGGACTGTACAATACATATGCAACCTTGATCATGGTGGTGACAGGTATGATGGAGCATGATGATAACAGCTGTCATTTCATTTCAACCCAACAAATATCTGTCAAGTACCTATTATGTGCCAAAGATCAACAAACACAACTCCCCCCCCCAAGGATCTCCCATCTCGTTGATGGTTATGCCATGTACAAAGGTACATAAATACAGGAGAGTTGGAAGGGGGAGAGAGCATGCTCTGTGTAGGAGGTAGCATCTGACGTGATTCTCGGAGGAAGTAAGGAATTCTGAGAGGCGAGGTGAGGAGGAAGGGCATGTAAGGCATGGGAGATAGCCAGGGCAAAGGCATAGTGGTGGGGAATGAAATGAGGAGTTTGAAGTAAGACCCAGACCATAGAATGCTTCACAAAAGAGGCTGAGGGGTTTATATTTTAACTTAGAGACAATAGGGAGCCATGGGAGATTTTTTTTAATCAGAGGAATGATGTGTCTTAGGAATATTAGTGGGGCAGATGGGTGGAGGATGGGTTGGAGAAAGGAAGCGAGGATAAGGTTAATAATAACAACTAACATTTATATAGCACTTACTATGTGCCAAGTACTGGGCTAAGTGCTTTGCAAATATTGTCTCATTTGATCCTCACAACAACCCTGGAAGGTAGGTGCTATTATTATCCCTATTTTACAGATAAGGAAACTGAGGCAAACAGAAGGAGTTAAGCGACTTGCTCAGGGTCACATGGCTGTTAAGTGTCTGAGGATGGATTTGAACTCAGATCTTCCTAACAGCAGGCCAGGGCTCTATTTATTGTACCACCCAGCTGCCCCAATTAGGGAACTGTTGAAATAGTTCAGGTAAAGGTGATATGAGTCTAAGTTAGGGTGGCAACCGCGTGAATGGAGGGAATGGGATGCACTGTAAGATATTCTGGAGGTAAGCCGACAAGACTTGGTAAATGATTGGATTAGAGGCAAAAGGTAATGGCCAAGGACCGTTCCCAGTAGGACCCTTTGTGCCTAAGAGGGTGGTGGCATCCTCAGCAGAGGAGGCGCCTTTGGGGAAGGGGCAGGCCCAGGCAGGATGGGGAGGGGTGGAGAAGAAAGCACATTTTGTGGCTGACATGTTGAGATGGAGAAGCCAGTGGGGCTTCAGGATGGAAATGCTCAGTTCCGGTGCATGGCTAGAGTGCAGGAGTCTTTGGCACAGACATGGTAATAACTGATTCCATTGTTATAATGATTTATGGGTACAAGACTTTATATATGATATGGCCTTGATTCTCCCAACAGCTCTCTATGGATAGTGTAGCAAATAACGACTGTCCTTTCTTAGAGAAGCAAGCCAAGGCTTTGGGGAGTCAGCTCACTCCAGTGGAAAGACTGCCAGATCTGCAGACTGAACCCCTCTTGGCTCTGCCACTGTCTGGCCGTGGTCATGGGAGCAAAAGGCAGTGCAGCTGCAGGCCGTCCCAATGCCTCAGTTTCCCCGGCTGTAAAATAGGGAAATCACCTCTATTATCCACCTCACTGGGCTATTGCCTTTGCAAAGCATGACAGAGACTGCAGCTGTCGGTATGACCGTGATCACTGCTCCTGTCGTCACTAAGGAGGTTATTCAAGGCTCCAGGCTCCAACAGCACAGCCAGCATGCGCAGACTCACAGAAACTCAGTAGACAATGAGTTCGACTCCTGCCTGAACACGCATCCCGCCCCAACAACCTATGGGGCCTCCTAGGTCTGGCCATGGCCTGAAGATGGCCAAGGCCGGGCGGGCTGCCCATTACCTACCTCATTGCCCTTAGGGAAACCAGTTATTGTTGGGAAGCTTGTCTTTCCAAGAAGCCAAAATGTGCCTCTTGGAACTCCCACCCACTCATCACAAGCCTGCCCTCAAAAACTGAAGCTAGCTCTCATCACCCTCCCGAGTCTTCTCTGCTCCAGGTGAAGCATCCTCAACACCTTTAAAAATAGATTCTGAAATTCAGCTAGAGGACAACAGTGACATTTGGGCTTTTCTCTAGCCCTAACTGCAGACTCTCTTGGGCAGCTTTTTCTGATCTCTGAAATGGCAAGGGCTTCTTCCCGAAATGACCTGGTGTTTCACTTTGTATCTGTATGTTTACATTGTTCTCTCTGATTGTGTTATTTTCCTCCCCAGAGGACTGACACTGTATCTCTAGCATCCAGAGCAGTGCCACACACGCAGTAGATACTCAATAAATGCTTATTAAAATAAATTTAATGGAAAGATCCCCACCAGTGGCTTAGGAATCCCAAGAGCCAGCTCTTTGAGGCTCCTGAGATAGAATTCACCTGGGGCCAGTTACTAGCACTCTCCAAGGACAGCCAAGTACTCTTAGGCCAGGGGCTCCTTATTTTGGGCTTCAACCCACCAATTAAGTTATTTCTAGTCTTTTTTCTTGCTGATTCAAAGATTATTTTCCTTGTCAATCAAAGAAAACAAAACAGTTGAGTAGTGATGTCTATTCATGGTCACCTGGTCTCCCCCTGAGCAGAGGTGTGTATATGTGTGTATATGCATACACACACACACACACACACACACACACACACACACACACACCCACGTGTCTGTTTGGTTGTCTTCAGCAGCTCCAGCGTCCCTCATGTCATTCTTACCTGCTCCACACTTGCACATTCAGCCTCTATCATCAGCCTTGACACCTAAATTCTCTCCAAGTCTTTTGAAATTGGAAGTGAATCCAGGAAGTCTGCATCTTTCCCTTCAGATACCATCCCCTTTTCTAATGATAGCTGCTTCTCCTTGCGCCTTTCCAAATTCAGTCTTGAAACTTCCCCTCCCTCCAAGGACAGACTTCCTCTAGGAAATTTTAGTCCCCTGGAGCCTACCTCTCCTTTTTCTACAGCCTTTAAAATCAGTTCTCCCAAAACCAAGGGCCCTGTTACATTATCTGCAGCATTCCTCTCTTCCATCACAAATCCAAGGAGAAAGCAGACACTTTTGACCAAGGTTCCCACCATAACTGAAGCCCCCATCACTCCTACGTCATCTTTTAATGCCAGGCTTGTGACCTTCCCTGGCCCCAGTCCCCGAACTCCTCATCTGCTTCTTTCTGACTGCCTAGGTACAACAAGACTGTTTTTGTTTCTGCCTCCAAGGCTTTTCACTCAAATGCCTGCCTCTTGCTTCCCTACACAACTGTTTTTTGGTTTGTTTGCTTTTTTTTGGTTAGGCAATGGGGTTAAGTGACTTGCCCAGGGTCACACAGCTAGTAAGTGTTACGTTTCTGAGGCTGGATTTGAACTCAGGGTCGGTGCTCTATCCACTGAGCCACATACCTGCCCCCAACTGTTTGCTAATATAACCTGAAGCTCCACCTTCTCCCTCTACCCAACCCAATCCTATTCTCCTGTCCCTTTGAATAAAGCAGACCCTTCCAGAGCCATATTTCAATCATTCGTGCCTTGCCTAGCAAGGCTCAGAGATAATTAGAAGGCTATTTTCTTTCTCTCCCTTTGCTTTTCAGTTTTAAGTATTTTTTAAAAAATTATGATTTGCAAAACTCTAGGCATGTGTGTGTGTGTGTGTGTGTGTGTGTGTGTGTGTATTTTTTAAACCAAACCTTGTTAGGTGCAATTTATCCCTGACAAAGAGCTCATCCACCATTCAGAAATCCAAATTCTGTTCTCAGACTTGTTCTTCTAAAACTTTTTTGCTGCTATCTTTCATTTTAACATCACCTTCATTTCTGAACACATTCCCCGCCCCCAACCCCTTTATAGAAAGCCATTGCTTGTAACAAAGAATAAAAAAGAAAGAAAAAGAGAAGTTGGCCAGAACTAGCCAACACATCATCCGTGCTGGACAGCCTCTTCTTAACCAGTTGTGATTCAAAGCAAAGGGGGCTCTGTCTCCAACGCCAATATTCTTTCCCCAATTTGAAGTTATTTCCTTGAAACATATCCTCTCTCTCCCCAGATCTTCTGTAGCAACTTATACTCTTCTTAATACCTTGCACCTTCTTCCACCTGTTACAGTTATCTGCATGCCTCTCTTAAATCCCTGATCAGACCACAAGCTCTTCGCAGACAAGGAGGACTGATTGATACAGAGAGACTTAGCACCCACCTAGTGAGTGCAGTGCACTCTGGGCAAATCCACCAGAGGAAAGGTTTGTTCCACTTTGCCACCCCATGTTTCATAAGCTACAGTTCATCACCTGAAGGTCAGCTTTCTGGTGATTAGCCCTGCTGAACTTAGCGAGGCTGAAGCTCAGATGACAGGCAGCCTTTCATTCTACTCCTCGCTCCATCCATAAAGTATTTCCCACTCAGTCCACCCAATGAGCACTTGGCCTCTGCGGGCCTGAGGACTCCCTCCGTGCCACATGAGGTACCAAACAAGGAATTCAGAAGAGGGTATTGCGTGGAGTAGACACTTAATAAATGTTTATTGAATTAAACTGTATGAGAGGCTCCTCTGGTTTAAATCTATATGGTGATAAATCTAGTTTAGTTTCTTTGATGTATACATTTATTTATAAATAAAGCCTTTTGTGTGTACTAAATTCACAAAAGCTGCCAGGTAGGAAGGCATTCAATAAATACTGATTGACTGGTTAAAGATGATTAAAATAGACCAAAAAGTCACCTTCTTCTGGTGCCAAGAATACTGCTCTCCCTCCCCTTTATCATTAAAACTCCACCACATGTCTGGGGTCAGGAAACTCAGATGATTCTAATGAAAGCAAAGCCCTTGGTAACTAAAGGAGAACCCTCAGTTCAGTCTGGTTCAACGGTCAGAGGTCGCCTCTCTAAAGGGAGGGACCGACCCATTGCCACAACAACCGCACCAGCTGCTTTTAACAAATGGCTACCATTTTTACTTTGAGGCACATGATATCAGCATTGAGAAGGACATCGAAATAATAATAATTCATAGTGCATTAGGATTTATAAAGTGTTTAACTCACACCACCTGTATAAGGATCAATAGCTGGTATTTACAGAGAATTTTACAAAGCATTTTATATACATTACAGCACTTATTCCCAGCAGCCTTTTGGGCAAACAAGTATTATCACACCATTTTACAGAGAAGAGGATGGCCTAAATCACTAGTAATGGAGAAATGTAAGTCAAAACAATCTGAGATTTCACCTCCCACCAACAAATCAACAAAGATGATAAAATATGGGAATAGTCCGTGTTGGAGGGGCTGTGGAAAGCCAGTCACATGACCTGTGAATTGGTACAACCATTCTGTAGAAAAAAACTTGAATTATGCAAACAAAATAGTGAAGATGCCCTTATCCTCTGCCACAGACCAAAAGGAAAAAAAGAAAGGCTCCACATGCTCCAAAATACTCATAGCAGCACTTGGTGGTGCCAAGAACAGGAACACAGCAAGCGGCCAATGACTGAGGAACAGCTATGCAAGTTGGTGAATGAATGGAATGGAATACTACCATGCTGTAAGAAATGACTAAGGTGATGAAGAAAGAGACAAATAAGGTGGGAATAACGAAAGGAACTGATCCAGAAAAGTAAGCACAATCGGGAAAACAATATATACAATAACTACCACAACGCAAATGGAAAGAATCTGTTGTTCAGCCATTTTTCAATCTTGTCTGATTCTTCTCAACCCCATTTGGAGTTTTGGCAAAGACATTGGACTGGTTTTGCCACTCCCTTCTCCAGTTCATTTTACAGATGAGGAGACTGAGGCAAACAGGGTTAAGTGACTTGTCCAGGGTCACACAGCTAGTACGTGTCTGAGACTGGATTTGAACTCAGGTCCTCCTGACTCCAGGCCTGGCACTCTATCCATTGTACCACCTAGCTACCCAAGGAATGAATACCTACCACAAAGCAATCCAAAGTGTATTTGGGGAAATAATAAAGGACAAGCTTGGCCCCAAAGAAGAGATGAGAAAACGTTCCTACCCCTAACTTCTATGCTTTTGTGTGGGTGGGGGGTCCATAGGATTCCCCCCCCCCAGTTGTAGAACATTGAATATAAGGTTAGATTTTTTGAAATGTTGACTGGTTTTGATGAATCTTTCTTCTTTCTCTTTCTTTTTTTTAAAAGTTCTTTGTTATAAAGGTACCTGGTTTTGGGAAGGGAGAAAGGAGAAATGTAGGCAATGTAAAAACAAAATATATCATTAAAATGGATTTTTACAAAGGAAATAGGATGCATAATATCTGAGCAAGAAAAGAATTTAGAATATGAAGTGACAGAGCTGGAAGGGATTCTGGTGCCTTGAACATTGAATGTCAGAGCCAGAAAGGACCTTGGACCAGAGACCACAGAATGTTAAAACTGGGAGGATACTGGGAGATCATTCACTAAATGCAGGGCATTTAGTTAGCTTTATCTATGAATATTATGTAAATTAAAGGTGATTCCCACCTTACCAGAAAACTGGTCAGTGTATACAACCTCTGTAAAGTCTTCTGAAGGCTCAAGCCAACACACTGGCAAGACCAAGCAGAGACTGAATTCAGGTTTTGTTGCTGCCGTAAGAAAGCCTTCGAGGTGAAACTCTACAAGGGGTGGGGAACCTGTGGCCTCTGTGAAGTTAGGATTCAGTCAAAGGGCGGCACTGGAGGAGACCTAGAGGGCCACATGTGGCCTCGAGGCTGCAGGTTTCCTACCCCTGCAAGGGAGTGCACGACCACGGCCTACAGAGGAAGAAAGGGCACAGGGCCACTGAAATGGAAAGGAATTTGGCTTCTGTGGCCTGGGAAATTGTCGATCTTTTCCATGTTGCATATTTGTGATACTTGTCAGGTTTTTTACAGTGAATCTAAGCCTCTCTTGCCAGGGCCTACATCTGGACATGGAGGAGGAGCCGTCAGCGGCTGCTGAAAAGGAAAGAGGAAGTCGTCCAACACGTGGGCCTTCCTTTGGACAGTACCAGGGAGTGGAAATGGATGGACTGGAGCTTCCCAAGGTTTCCCCACGGTAACCAGGCAGCTCTTGCTAATACTGAGACCAGAGGAACCTTCCAAATAATTATTTTTGTCAACATTATTTTAGAGTCAAAAGAATAATGCCATGTCAGAAAGAGCTATTACCTGGACTTATGAGTTGAGATCACAGGTGATAAATTATTTGTAATGCCCAAGCATTAATACAGCAATGTTTTCAAAATAAGAATTTGTAAATGTGCTTTGCTGATGCAAATTAACAAATTAATAAGGAAACAGGCTTTCTGGTACAAGACGCTGAGGTGACAGATTAGCTATTAAGAGCAATTTATAGGTCATAAGATATGAAAAGTTGGCAAGAAACCCTCCCTCTGCTGGCTTCAGAAACAGTAAAGCTGCATTTGGCTCCCAGAGGTTTCCTGTTAGGCATTTTAATTATACCATAAAATCCCCAGAATTTATAATGATTTCTTTTCTTTTTCTCAAACTTGATGCTGTCTCCGAATCTGATGCAACACCCAACAGGCAGCTTTGGAACAGGTCACAAGAACCGCAGTGAAGCTAATGACAGACATCGGGGTTGAGGGTTATTGTTCAGTCATTTTCAGTTATGTCCAACTCTCCGCGACCCCATTTGGTGTTTTCTTGGCAGAGATACTGGAATGGTTTGCTGTTTCCTTCTCCAGCTCATCTTACGGGTAAGGAAACTGAAGCAAACAGGGTTCAGTGACTTGCCCAGGGTCACACAGCTAGTCAGTATCTGAGACTAAATTTCAATGCAGGAAGATGAGTCTTCCTATGCTTCCTGGGACCCGCCTAGCCACTTAGCCCTTCCCACCACCACAGAGAGACAGGAAGCCCAGGGAGCTGCTCCAGTGGTGTGTGTGAACAGAGCTGTGGTCTCACTGGTGTCGGGAACTCCTGAAAAGCAACTCTGTCATTCTCAGCACTTTAAAACAGCGTTTCTGGCAATGTTAATGAGGACGCCAAACTCTCAGAAGCATCCTCATCATAGGTGAGCCCAAAGATGCCTAACAGATGTGGGAAAGCGACGATTTCTGACCAATCCCAGCTGATGTGTAAGAAGTTGTACAAAGGATGACAAGGACATGTAGGAGCAGAAAAGGCCATGAACCAGCCCTGAAGTAGGAACAGGCAGTGACAGATGACAGCCTCAACACTGCTCAGTTGTCTGTTAAACTACAAAGGACTCAGCACCTCAAGTCAACCTCCCAAAGGAGACTGATAAAGACATGGCCAACAATAGTAAGAGCTCGTATGTATACAGCACTTTAAAGCTTTGCGAAGAACTTGACACACGATTCCTCATTTCATCAGCACAATAGCCACTATCTTCCCCCTTCCACAGAGGAGGAAACTGAGTCTCAGAGAGATGAGATGATCTGCTCAGAATCTGGGGCTGGTTAAAAACCTGGGTCTTCCTGATGCCATATTCCATTCTCTCCACTGCACCCACACCAGGAACGGCATGGATTTATCTGAGTCTACTCCTGAGGATCTTTTCCCTCTAGTCTTCTTTAGAGATTCTACTTCTTCCCTCCTCCAAACATCTGTGTTTTCTGCTGTGATTTCTCCTTGCGAGGACGAAGGAAAGTCTCTCCCACAGAACCCCTGGCTTTGCCCTTTGAGAGGACCAGAAATGGTTTCTGAATAAGAGGGTTTCGCCTTGGGGACCTTCTTCTGGACTCTGAGCTTGGTGCTGGCCTACGGGGCAGAAGGCTGGGGGGGGGAGGGATTCCTGGCTTGACTTACTGCCCCCAAGGGTGGCACTGTCCACCCCAATCACCCTGTGCTTAGTTGGTATAAGCCCATTTTTGCCCAGGGCCACTTTCTGTTGGTCTTTGTATCCCTAAGGCCCTACCTTGGGGAGACCTATGTTCAAGTCCTCTGACACAGCCTGGCTGTGTGGCCCTGGGTAAGTCTCCGAACCTCTCGGTCCTCCATTGGGGAGGGGTTCCCTCATCTAGGAGTTCCCTCAATCAGTGGAATTACTAGTCTAGTCACTCTATCCCTCATCCCCAGGTGAAAGCTGGGGGGTAGGAATGGGAAAGGCCTCCTGCAGAAGTGAGGAGACTTCAGTCTTAGAGGAAACCAGAGAAACCAAAAAGTGGAGGTGAGGTGGCAGGAAAAGGCAGGCGTGGGGGCCAGCCAGTACAAAGGCCCAGAGATGGGAGATGGAGTCTTGGGTGCTGTGGTAAGTAGGTCAATGTGGCTAGGTCCTGGGAGAGTGCAGGGAGCAAGGGAAGTAGGGAAGGATGTTAAATGTCCAACACATGACTTTTATTTGCTCCCAGAGGTCGTAGGGAGATACCGGAGTTTATTGATCAAGGCGAGTGAAACATACATCAGAAAAATCCTTTTGGCAGCTAAACAGAGGATGGATGGGAGTGAGGACTGGGAGGGACAAGACAGACAGATGAGCCGCTGCTGCAATGGTCCTGATGCAGACTGACGAGGGCTGCGCCAGGGAGGCAGCGAGGAGGTAGCAAGGCTCTCTTCACCTCCCATCTGGACCACTGCAGACACTTTCTGGTGACTCTCCCTGCCTCGGGTCTCCCCCACGCAGCAGCTCCTACACTCGGCTGGCAAAGTGATCTTCCCAAGCCCAGGGCTAACGGCATCCCCTCCCTTACTCAGTGAACTCCGGGAGCTCCCTAGTAACTCCAAGATAAAAAAGAAAATCGTCTTTTTGTCCAGCCTTTTTGTACCTTACTCCTCTCTACACACTCTTGGTCTTCTGGCAGCTCCTCATACAAGACCCTCCATCTCCCAATTCAGGGCATTTTCATTGCCTGGCCCCACTGCCCGGAGCTCTCTCTCCTTGGCCCGGCCTCACAGCCTCCCTGGCTCCTTTCATGTCTCAGCTAAAACCCCACGGTCCGTAAGAAGCCTCCCCTGATGCCCTTGGCGCTCACGCCTTGCCTTGGAGAGTCTTCACTTCGGCCTGTGTGGGTTTCATTTGTACATCGCTGTTTGCAGTTTGTTTTCCCCTTAGACCATAGGTCCTTGAGAGCACTGTTTCCCTACATATTGCCAACACTGCTCACAGTGCCTGCTAAGCGGGTGCTTAATAAATGCATGCTGACTTGGCTTCAGTAAGACTGAAGCTTGAGGAGGACATCAAGGATGAGGCCTGGTGGATGAGAAAGACAGTGACTGCCTCAGAAAGTAGGAAAGTTGGGATGAAGGAAGGGGTTAGGGTCCAAAATAAAGATTTTTGTTCTGGAAAGTTGAGTTTGAAATGCCTATGGGATATCCCTCTCCTAGTCCCAGCACCGAGCACAGTGCCTGGCCCAAAGGAGCTTAATGGATGCTTGCTGGTTGACTGACAGACTGACTGATTAGCTGATTACTCACTCTGTGACTGTGGGACAAGTAATTTTCCCTCCCTAAATCTCAGTTTCCTCATCTGTAAAAATGGTCACAGGAGAAGCAGAGAAAACTGTCACAGGAGAGCTATCCAATCAGAGGAGGAGGCAGTGACAGCAAAGTCATGAATGACCAGTCCCCTCAGGGCATGGGCAGCAGGCACAGATGTGCCCCTGTCCAGGACTCTGGCTGTCAGGGTCACTGGAAGAGTAAAGCAGAAAAAGCTAGAGGAATTGAGCTATTATTACTACTAGCTTAAAATGCTCCATTAAGATGATTTTGGTGACTGTTACAGCAGGAACCAGTAACCCTTGATTTCCCCTTCCTGGTCTCCCCAACATCTCAAGTTTTATTTGGGGGGAAAAGTCGAGTCTCAAAGGAGCTCTTCTTGGTGCAAGCCTCAGGTTTCTGTATTAATGATTCGCTCTGGACCGTGAGGCAGACTCCGCCACAGCACACACGATTTCCAGGCCAATCAGAGCAGCTCCCTCCACACTCCCTGACTCACCCATCCTGCGGTGAGTAATAAACCATTCTTTTGTAGGAGGCTTTGGAACGTTGCCGACCCTTCTTCAAAGGACAGATTTACACTGAACAGTAAAGCTTGATGTAGGGAGAGGGAACGAGAGCTGGGCGAGAAAGTGAAGGGATTGGGGGGGGCTGATGGGGAGGAGAACTGTGCATGGAACACAGAGCAAACATTTCAGAAAGTGAAAGAGGAAAGGAAGGGCCAGTCTTTCCTGGCACAGTGCTCCAGGTCACTTAGAAGAGGTCCTCCCAAGGACAGGCTACCATTTGGGCCTATGGACAAGTTGGATTAAGAAATCATAGGAATGATGAGGTCACACACTTTCTTATTTTACCTTAAGGCACATGTTCCAAGACCCTAGTAGCAGGCAGTTATAATTCTATGCTTCTAGTCAAATTCATTCTTCTTTAAATTCCAAAATCTCTTGAGCCATTAGCAAGTGAATCTGACATGTGACATGCGGAGCCTGAGGCAAATATGTCAAGAAAGTTAACAACTCAGGAAATGGATATCCCTCAAGTAGAGCCCAGTTGCTGCTGGAAGGCCCATCACCATCACTGCCCAAGGAAACTTGGGTATTTTGCTCATACTGCCTCGCAAATAGAGTCCAAATGATGTGGTGACACTTCTCTTTTTGACTAGGGAAAAAAAAAAAGCACTGGACCCTTGCACGCTTTTTATAAAACAATCTTTTCCTAGCTCTTATTTTGTTCAAATAAATTAGGAATTTATTATCATTTTATAAAATACTAAACATGAAATAAAAATAATGTATAAAATAACTGCTCTGCTGTATTAGCTGTCAAGGCATCAGATTTAGAGTGGGGAGAAGGCTTTTAAGGGCATCCAGCCCAATGACCTTACTCTATCCTTGTAAGAGCTAAGGCTCAGAGAAGGTAAGCGATCTGTCCAAAGTCACACAGGCAGTACGTGGCTGTGCCAAGATTTGAACTCAGGTCCTCAGACTCCAAATTCACCACTTTTCCCACTGCACCATGGGGACTTGCAAAAGGGGAAGGGGAAACATAATGATGCTGTAGACTCCCCTGAGGCCCCCACACCTTCAATGGTTGATAATTGCATACTAGGGTCAAATTAGGAAACTCTGCTTTGACATTCAAGGTCCTCTATAATTTGTTTACCTTTCCCATCTCACTTCATATGTTCCTACTCAAACATCTACACTTACGCCACACTTTGGGCTATGGGTCACGGCAGGAGCTGGAGCATTCCTTTTGCCAAAGTATTCCATAGGTCTGGAATGCCTTCTCCTCTTTCCAGCCAAGTGAAATTTCATGACTATTTTACATGTCAGCTGAAGTGCTACTTCTTCCAAATTCTGCCACCAGCACCACCACTATCATTATCACCACCGTCACTACCACTACCACCATCATCACTACCACTACCACCACCACCATCAGCAGAACTACCACCATCACCATCACTACCATCACTATAACCATCATCACTACTACCACCACCAGAACACTACCACCATCATGCTACCACTACCACCACCACCAGCAGAACTAGCACCATCACTACCGTCACTACTATCACTACCACCACTGCCACCGCTACAGCCTTTCCAGACTTCCTTCCCCCACCCCCACCAATATCTACCACCTGTGAATTCTCCAAGCTCTCTGGACCTCTCCTACACTTTCCCACTCTGCTTGGTATCCCATTTTCCTGCACACATGTTGGCTCTCCCCACTAGACTATAAGCCCCGCAGGGACAGAGGCCATTTGTTAATCTTTGTCAGCTTTCCAGTGTATGGCACAGCGCCCTCTAGCTGATGGGGCTCAATGCATGTTTGGTAAGGTAAACTGAGTTGTTAAATTGTGGGAGACTAGATGATCTCTACAGCCTCCTGTTCCAAACGTGCACGTGGCTGTGGATACAAAATCCCTTTGAAGCAGAACATGCAGCACAGTGGCACAGTGGAAATAACCCAAGGCAAAGTCAGGAAGCCCCTGGTGTGAGAACTCCCACTCACTGCTCCCAGGTAAGTCTTTCTACCTCTACTGCTGACCTTAATCCCATTCACATTCATTCAATACCTACTACATAAATGACTTTATGCTAGACTTGGAGGACAGAAGGACAAAAACCAAGGCAGTCTGACTTTGAGAAGACAAGTTTATTGTATGGAGGGGGCTAGAGACCTGAAAGTGGCATCAACATGCCTAATTACCACGATCATTATTATTCCCAGTCTCTGAGGCCCCTTCTGGCTCCAGCACTCTGTGCTGTATAGTCTGGAGCCAAGTGGATCCAGCAAGCATTCAGTGAGTCCCTACTATGTACCAATTACCGGGCTCCATGCTTCCTTCCAGCTTCAGTGGTCTGTAGCACATGGATTTTGGCTGCTTCACTTGCTGACACTAAAAATCTGGCTAAAACATACATTTATGATCATAGAAAGCTAGAAAAAATGTGTGCTCAATGATTAGGCAAACCATTGGGTGGATGATAAATTTAATGATCTATTACCAAACTATAAAGAATGATACAAAGTAAAAAATTCAGAAAACCATGCAAAGATCTATATGAAGAAATACAGAGTGAAGGTCCAAAAAAAAAAAAGAATCAAACACACACAACGATTAGGACAACAGAAATGACCAACACTGGTGCCATACTGCTGTCACTGCCCTCATCCTTAATTTCTGCTGGCAATCAGCAAACTACAAGAATGCGGGGTGCCAGGGACCATTAATCCCAACATGAGGCAGTTTGGCTTCACTGTTAGAGGGACTGTGCTTTGGGTGGTTTGGGGGTTAGAGCGCTGGGCCTGGAGTCAGGAAGACCTGGGTTCAAATCTGGCCTCAGACACTTCCTAGCTGTGTGATTTTGAGTAAGTCATTTAAGCCTCTTTGCCTCAGTTTCCTCATCTGTCAAATGAGCTGGAGAAGGAAATGGCAAAGCACTCCAGTATCTCTGCCAAGAAAACCTTATGGACAATGCGTATGGGGTAACGAAGAGGTGGCCGTGACTAAAATGACTACCAACAACCCTTTGTAGGGGGATTTGTTGGTGAATGGGCAGCTGGAGCACTGTCAGTACCCTCACCAAGGCAGGAGAAAGTGAGGACATGTCTGCTGTGCTCTTAAAAAAGCTACAGATGAAAAACTGAAATTTTGGTCCCTACAAGGTTATCTCAGTAGGATTTGTTGTTTGCGATGCATCCAGCAATGTCTGTGAAAGTGTAAAGCGGTTCCTCTCTCAAAGGCTGACAAGGCTCAGTTTACTTAAAAGATATTTCTGAGATAGCAAGGGGAGAGGGAGGAGGGCGGACGGGGAAGGTGTGCGTGAGCCATGGTTCTCTGGGTCTGCTGGAGCCTGCTGGCAATGAGGCGATGCAGACTGACGAGGTAAACTCACAATTTCCCTTGAGTCACATTTCTTTAGAATGTATATTATTGGAGGAAAAGGGGGAGGCGGCAGAACTGCCTGAGGAATTTCAAGAATGCAAAGATGGAAAACTTCACGTGCACATGTGTCTCTTCTGGAATATGGCACCTCAGGCCCAAGCCCCTGTGTCTGTTGTTGTTCAGTCAGTTTAGCCGTCTGACTCTTCATGACCCCATTTGGGGTTTTCTTGGCTACGATACCAGAGAGGTTTGCCATTTCCTTCTTCAGCTCATTTCACAGAGAAGGAAATGGAAGCAAACAGGGTTCAGTGACTTGCCCAGAGTCACACAGGTCGTATTTGAGGCTGAATTTGAACTTAGGTCTTCCTGACTCCATGCTAAGTGCTCTATACACTATGGCACCATTTGGCTGCCAAGTCCATAGCAGTGATCTACCTGAGGTTCCCTAGGAGATCCTAAGAAAGCCCCAATCTACTGAAGTTCATGGCCACTGATCACTAGGCTTCAGGTCTTATCTCTTCCTTTTCTAGGATTTCCATCAGGACCATGCATTAGCTCTGGGACCCAAGCTCCAGACCCTCTCCTCTGGTCTTGCTATACTCTTAGTAACATCTACCATCAGCTCCCAGAGATTCTACTACCAACTCCACAACTCTCAAATCTACCTACTCACCGCTCAGCCTTCTTTCTCTCTTCCAAACTCCAAATGTACCCTGGACATCTCCACTTGGATGTCTCAGAGGGGTCTCTAATTTGGCAGATCCAAAGCGGAGCTCATTATCATTTCCTCCAAGTCTGTTCTTCTTCCGATCACCCTTTCCCCCCATGATCTCTCTCCGTCCCATATCCAATCAGTCACCAAGTCTTGTGCATTCTTCCTGCACACAATCTCCCTCTTCCCCTTTCCCATCATCACCCTGCTAAGGGAGGCCCTTATCTCTACAAGCCTGAACAAAGGCAATAGCTTCTTCACTGCTCTTCTTGTCTCTGCCCTCTTCTGATCCATCCTTCACACCTCCACCTGGGAAATCTTCCTAAAGAAACAATATCAAACTGTCCTTCATGTGTTCAAAATCCTTCAACATCTCACAACTCTAATGGATAGCACTACTCCTCCAGCTGGCAGTCAAGGCCTTCTGTCTTCCCAGACTCAGAACTTTTTAATACTGACATTCTAGTGGTGTTACTATGTGGCAACAAAGCACAGAATAGAATAGTCTCCAAAGACTGAAAATGAATATCATACAGAGGGCCATGGAGATGCTCATGATGCCCAGTGCTGCAAGCTAGAACCAATGAGGAACCTCAAAGAACAGGAATAAAAAATGTCATCAAGGACATGTAAGCTAGGAAGAGAAGATGGGAGAGAAAAGGCAATTGGACAGCTAGAGCACTCCAAGGAGGGTCTTCAGAACACTGGGCAGACCCCTGTGATGGCCTTAGGAGAGGCCACAGACAAGAGTGTGACCTGTATTGTGAGAGTGAAAACCTCAAATGGGCCACAGGAACAGCCCACTACTCCAATATCCTATGGAAAAGTGATGTTCTTCAATAACCGGAATCATAGTATCCTTCTCCTTCTAAAATTCCCCATAGTTTCTGGTGCTGTTCTATGTGTGTTACTTATGTTACAGAATCCAAAGACTGAGAGGTGGAGGGGTCTTGGGAAATCATAAAATAAATATCATCAGGATAAAAAAATTAACTATATTTGACCCTCACACAAATCTATGAGGCAGGTGTGATTATTATTTACCCTTTACTAATGAGGAAACTGAGTCATAAAGAGGGTAAAGGACTTGCCTAAGGTCACACAGCAAGGAAGCGTCTGAAGCAAGACTGGAATGCAGGCCTTCCTAACACTGAGTCCTATGCTTTCTGGACCCTGCACCGCCACTGAGCTGCCTGGCCATTTTCATGGATAGTAAAGGCCAAAGTCAGAATTCAAATCCAGCTCTACTGAGTCCAAATACAGTGCTCTTTTGATTAGACCATAATGCCTTGCACTGAAGTAATTTTTAAAAATTATTTAATATTTCAAATGATTTTAAAAGGAAGTTTGCCTCACCTTTAACGAACATGATGAAAGACAGTAAGTATAGTTAATTTTGAGGAGCAGATTTCCTATTGAAATAGATGATGCCATTTCTATTGCATTGGCTATATTAGTTTTTAAAGGGGCAGCTAGTGTGACCCACAAGGGCAAGTCACTTAACCTCAGTTTACCTCAGTTTCCTCATCTGTCAAATGAGCTGGAGAAGGAAATGACAAACCATTCTAGTATCTTTGCCAAGAAAACTCCACGCAAACTGTTGGCTTATTATGGTCCACAAAGTCACAAGGAGTCAGACACGACTGAACAACAAATACTAGTTTTTACAAACAGGTGTGTGTTGCCGTGTTAAAACACTCAACAAGAAAAGTCATTGCCAAGTAGCTGGTAGTCATGACTGGACGTAGTTTAGCACTTTATAAAGACAGAATGTGAAGGAAGAGAAAATTGCTACAACCCTGACTACATTAAAGATGGAATTTCAAGGGTTCATCACAGCCTCTTTGCAAAGCTACCCAACTAGAATATGAAGAATTGTATTTTTCCTCATTGAGTTAATTCTCAGGTTTTAAAATAATCACATCTCAAGCCCTGCAGCGCCTGGACTGAAAGGCTAGGGGGATGTGCCAAACCCAGATCGGTAAACGTATTTGGCAAGATTGAAAAGTCCCAGGAGGCTGCCCCTGAACGCCTATAATTACAGACATTTAGATGATAGAGTACAATTCAGGCACGGATCTGTTCAATTTCGGTATACAGATGGCTCTCGAGAACAGCGATGCATTGTGAGTTAGGGTGCAGCTATTCAAATGTACCCTCTTAATGCCTGTGTCCTGGAGGGAGCCATAGGAAGAAAGAATTAGCAAAACTGCTAGT